>NC_061501.1:19213355-19245314 GCF_022539355.2 Hippoglossus stenolepis | reverse complement strand
CATTTCAAAGTATGTTCGAGTCTAATGTAACAACATATTCTAAGTTTACTTCACATTTGACATTTGTCCTGAAACGAGTTCAAGGTTCGTTTCCAGTGCAAACACTCATAAGATCACCAACAAGGTCACAAAAACACCACCAGGCTTCTCCACCTTTTGAATAAAACTAAGAAATAAAAAGTGAAACATTAAAAATCCTAAATTTGTCTGACTCCATTGCAGCCGCTCCTGCTCACTACTTGATTTCACCTTGTGGGGGCGCCCAAGTCTCACAAGAGAGAGTCTGTCTTCTGCTGCAGTTCTACCTCCGTGTCTGAGCTCTTCATTCATTTGACATATTGTGATTACTATTCAACATGCCACATGTCAGTGTTGCCAGAATGCAGATCCAGTAGTTGTATCTGATCTGAGTTCTGTGTCGTGCCATCTAGTGAAATACTCTAGAGGGCACTGCTGAGAGTACAGCCAGAATGTGCACACGTCATGAAGCATCTGTCATGTGAACACTAAACAGCAAGTGCATCTCCAGCCTCATCTGTTTTATAATTATATCAGAGACAAATATCATTTCTAGTATTTGTGTTCTGTTTTCACTGAGTTTCTTAACATCTGCTCTTCAGGTTTAGATGAATGTCCTGTTGCCCATTGATGATGCTGGTGTAGCACTTGTAATGGCTCCTGGTCCTGAAGCTGCAGCCCCGCTCAGCCTGAATGAGGTGGCGTTTCCTCTGGAGATCTGCCTTTGAACAGCGATGTCCGGCTCTGAAGCGCTCGCTCTGCAGATCAAACTGGTCTCTCTGTCTCTGCAGGAGGGATAGAGCCTGCCCAACTTTATCCAGTGGATGACTGGGTCTGGTACCAGGCTGGAAACTGCAGGGTAAGATGCAGCTCTCGCTAAAACGTGGTGAGACCAACATTCAGACACTGAAAAAACAACCAGTTCAGGATCAATCAGGTGAATAGGAAGTTTCTTCAGCGCAATTAGAGCATTTGCTCAGACGGATTGTGAATGTAAATATCCTGATGAACCGTTTGCCTGTCGGGCTAAGCATTAGTTGTTATGCAGAATATCCGAGCTGCTTACAAAAACAACCTCTGCCACACGAGGCATTCAATGTAAATTGCATTTACTGTCAAACCAACAATGTTGGACTAAAAGAGGCTCTTAGATTCACACCAAGCTGGGAAAGCGCTGATCGCAGAAATGTTCATTTAGAAAATTGACCTTGAGATTCAGCAAAATCTGAACATTCTTTGTGATGAGAAGAATTTAGGATCTGGAAATTTAGACGTAAAGAAAGATTAATTTTTTTAGAATTCCATGTTTGTGTGTGTATTGTTAAAGGGGACATAGCATGCCCATTTTACCACAAGTTGATATGGTTCCTTGGGGTCTTAATGAAATGTCTGTAACATACTTTGGTCAAAATACCACAAGGATCATATAAAACAGCTCCTTTTACCCTGTATAAAAACAGCCTTCACAGAGTGACCTTGCTTTGAGTGCCTGTCTTAAATGCTAATGAGCCAGCTCCTCTCCCCTCATGATTTTAAACGATATACCATATTTTATATGATATAAATTATCAAATATGTATCCCATACTTTGTATTCCCTTCTGTTGTCCTGGAGTTTTAATTTTCCCAATCACATAATTAATGTCCCCCTCTGCCCCCCACTACAAGCACACAAGCAGACAGACAGAGAGAGAAAGAGAGGGGGCTATGAAGACATCATTTACCCCCTAACCCTTACATTCAATGGCACAACAACAAGCGGAGTAAAGCAGAATCGCGGGCTGACCTATATATAGTCTATGGGGCTAGAATTGAAGAAATGCTCGCCTGCAGAAATAGCCAGGCGGCTGCGTGTCATTGAGAACGGGCGCTTCGCGCTGGCTCGCAGCGGCGCTTCCGCGTCCGGTGTACCCCGGCGTAACTACTGTAACCCGGCGTAACTACTAAACGGCAATCATCGTAACCGCGGAACTACTGTAACTGCATAGCAGCGCTGGACACTGCGGAAGTCCTCCACACTGCTGCTGTGTATGCTGACACAAATCGAGCTCACGATGGGAGCGAGCTGCGCGCCCGAGCAACTGCTGCAGCCTCCAGTCCCAACGATCCAGACAAATGAGTGAATCGGGCTGGCTGACCAGCGGAGAAATGTCATTCCGTGAACAGCCAGGCGGCCATGCTTGGAACGGCGCGCTTCGCTCGCAGCCTCGCTGCCCCGTGTAAACACGGCGTAATGAGTGTGGGGGACGGGGGATGAGGTGGGGGTGGGCCAAGGCCATGTAGGAGACTTCCAGTGCCTTGTTACTTAATATTGAAACCCAGAAGCTCAATCGAGTCGCTTCGCTACATGACGTTTCTGACTTAGAGGAACCATAACAAAACGCGCAAGTGTTTTTTTCCCAGAGTTTTTGGGTTGGTAGACATGAGCCAGATACCCACATTAACCTGTAGAAGCACTAACAAAGTGGAATTTGCATGCTATGTCCCCTTTAAGTAAGGGATTCATTTTTGCAACTGTTGGGACCTGGTATTTGTGAACTACAGTTCGGCCTACATGTTGTGTCAAAGTCTGACCACATGTTTCTTTGTTCTGAGACAAACCAGAGTCTCCAGACCTCAGTCTCCCAGGCTGCTTCTAACTTCTGCCCACCGAGGTTAAAACCCCCAACACAACTTCTCAACCACTATTGGTCACTCTGGGGCCCCATGACCCATGAGGTCACCAGGCCAATCTAAGCCAAGTTCCCTCTCTTCTGTCTCTTTCGACTCATCTTCACTCAACTTCCAAGAGGAAGCTCACCTCTTTCTGCTCAACTTCCATGGAGGAGAGGTGCAGCCTCCAGCTCACCCAGCCAGGGAAACCTCCTCCCTCACCCAAGCTCTACCAACCTTCAAGCAGGCCTGCCTGGAGCAGATCAAAGAAGTCCCTTTCAAAGGCAGCGACGCGAGAGCCTGCTCAAGAACTCATGCACAAGAGCTGCATCGCAAGACAGCAGAACCACAAACAACAGGAGCCACAAACCAGCAAGACGACTTGACTGGACTTCAAACAGCACATCAACTTTTTCCTTTTCATGGACGGGTAACACAACTGGGCTTAATAATTATACTAGGCTAAGCAAAGACTGTTTATTCGATTCCATGTGATGTTTATAAGTTTGATTTAAAGGTGATATTTTGGTTATAAGTTATCTGAAAGTTAAGGTTAGGCGGCATATGCTCTTCAGCCTTCTCTGCAACGAGCTACTTTAATCACCAACACACACACACACGACTACTCACATACATCTTATATAGTAAGTACACCTTTAGTAATTTGTAAGCTTTTATACTTTATTATCTTCATAAATGTTTTTCTGTAACAAATGTTTTCATTAATGTTGCATAAATGTGAATTTTGCCAACCTCTACACTGTCAAGAACTCTCTATATCCTTCAACTTTGCTAACTACTCATGTGATAATTTGTTTATAGTTATTAATTCGAATCTATTAATCAGGAGTCTAAATTTGTAGTTAGTTCTTGATGAGACTTAATCAATAATATCTATTCGCTCTTTTCCTTCTTTTGAAGGTGGTGCCCTGAGGTAATTCTTTTTTAATCAATTAGTCATTATTTAATATTAATATTTTACCATTATTATTAAATATTTCTTCTGATAATCAAATTTATTGAATGCCCAAAGGCACACCTTTAATTGTGGGCCACGCTTAATGTATCATATGCAATAACACAACCAATAACATTAGAGACACTTACAGATGATTGACATTAAATCCAGTCAATCGTCATCATATGGTAAAAATCATGACATCATTATCAAGTGGAATAAAATATATGATATAGAATATATAGAAACATAGAATCCAAAGTTAGCATCATCTGATTGGGTTATATACAACATGTGTTGTTTGATTCTGTGACAAATTAAAACCAAAGCGCTCATCACATGTTTCTGGAACGCTAGAACGAGTCAATCTGGTTCTGCAAGATTCCAACACTTGGAACAAGAGAAGCTGTTTCCTCTCGACTTCGTCACAGATTAATTTCTTTACCATTAAAATTAATTTGGTAACTAAATCTTAATGTGATGATTTTTGTTTCTTTTTATACATTGGAAAATATAATGTTACAGCATCGTTAGTGTTTGAGTGTCACAGGGCTGAGATTTATACACACACACACACACACACACACACACACACACACACACACACATACACATGCACCCAACTCAGTTCAGTTCTGTTGACGATGAAGTTTCGATGAAGAATAAAAAGAACTCAACATCTGTGTAGTCCCTCGTTTCCTACCTCCAGCTCAGTGAGAACATGTGTTTCTCTATGTTGTTATAAACCTTCACAATCATTTCTCCTGTTTCTGCTTCGGCCTGATGGAAACCAACATTGTACAGCACTACGCCCAAACAGAACCTGGGATTTGAGTAACATCAGATCACGTACTGCCGTGGTGAGAGTCCACATGTTGAGGATCAACACAACCAGAGACTTGAACTCAGACATCTTTCTTTCACTGTGAGAACCCAGTGATCTCAAGAATAGAGAGACAGTGAAAACATGCAGACAAGCAGGTTTGAGGACATGAGACTGAGTCGTTTCTCCAGCAGCTGACGATCAAACTCTTAACTACAATCAGCTAATCAGTGATTGTACAGAGTAAAGGTCAAACTCACTCACAGGTTGTTCCGCTGCAACGCAATCAAACATTGACGGCTCAGTGTGTAAGATTTAGGTGAAAGGGTCTATTGGGAGAAATTGAATATAAAGTAATTATGTTTCTTGAAAAATGATTAAATCATAATTATCATGTCTTTACTCCTGAATGGGGTAAAGGGTGAGGTGAGGGGGATTCAGCTGCAACATGACAACTAACACTAGATATCACCACATTCTACACACTGAACCTTTTCTGACTTCGCAGAAAAAAGATGTGAAATAAGATGACCTACTAGTTTGTTTATTAGTAACTGAGCTGCCATTCTAATTTATTAAATTGGTTATATTCAATATTTTTATATTATTAGCAACTCCAATGAAAACACCGAAACCAAACATTAGGTGTCTGAAAGATATTTACAGTCGACACTTGTTCCTTCATCACAATGCATAACACACAATGTTTCTTTATCTTCTGGCTATTATGGATCAGCTTCAAACGTCCCTGAACTTTCTTACTGCTTCTCCTTATTGTTTCATCTAAGCTACAGTGACCAGCGGTTGGACAAATGTCCTCGCTCTGTATAGCGAGGAGGCGACATATTCCTGTCTCGTCATTGTTTACCAAAACTTCTGGAAAACGCCAATTCAAACGCTCAGAACTCAACATTCTCAACCAAGTTGATTCCCCAACTGTTATTTTGTCAAACACGGACCACATAGGAAAAGTTCATTCTATTGATTTCCTTGCCTTCTCATTGTTTTCCTTACCTTTGCTCCTAAGCAGTTCCCATGATGCTTTGGGGGGTAACTCTGGATTGGGTGAGTTTTGATAATGACTTTGCTCTGTCTAGTTCGATGTACTCCAACAAACTGGCACCATTAAGACTGGAGCAGAATTAACTTTTCAGCTGTTCCAGTTTGCATCGAGCTGATGATGCTTCAGGCAGCTGTCACCGGTTTACTATGAGAATGAGGAAAACTTTAAATGTATACTGCAGTAAGTTCTGTTCCAACTAACGCTTTCTCCCGTGATTTCTGAGCGATGTTAATTTACTCACTGACGTCAGATGATAAGAACAGAAACTGTCTGAAAATGTGTGTTTTTTTGTGTTTGTCAGAATCTATGAATGTAAATATCTAAACACAACTTTTCTGAAAATGTCATTTTCAATTCTGAGGTTTATGCAGCTGTTTTGCACTTGCACGAGGGTTTGGGTTGTAGATAGTTGGTTGTGGTTTAAAACTCTTTTTCAGCAGATTAATAAAATATGAATTTACATGTTCGCATGGGACAACCTGATGCGTCATGAGCGCGATTGTCTCTATGGATTTGATTCAGGTCACGCTGCATAAGTTGATGTCCTGGCAAGGCTCGTCACTAACAAGGTCATAGCCGCCTCCTCGTGTTTGGTCAAAGTTTGCGAGTTTCCAACTGGTTCCACCTTTTGTTGTGAACTTTCTCTGACGACAGTGCTCCTCTTCTTCTTACCAACTGAAGCCACCTGCTTGATGATCAAATGACTGCAGAGCTACAAACTGGCCCTCTGAGTAATTCTCCCGTCTGAGGTTCGACCTGACCTCCCCCACGGGCGCCTGTTCAGAAACCACCTCCCCAGGTTCTCCCATGCCTCTCCCAGCAGGTTCTCACAGTCAGAGCGTTGGTTTTGGGCCAGAAGGTGCCGAGTGCTTGGGTTCAATGCATGATAATCACATCCACATGTTTTGCATGAGTGAGTGATAGTTACTACAGATCATAACTTTGACAGCAGTGCAGTCATTGTGTTCCACAAAATAACACAAACACACAGGCCCAAAATGTCCACTGGTTCCCAGTGGGACATCATCTCGTGACACTTCTGTCCCTTGTCTCTGCTGTGAACCTCCCATCATCAATTATTTCAGCATTGCTGCCCCAGAGAGCTCACAGTCTCCTCCTTGTGGTTGTTCTGTGGTGTTCGAGAACGTCAAGAAGAATCTCTGATCCATGTTTGTATAAAACGTCCTTGGTCAGTTTTTCATTAATATAGAGGGAAGATCATGAACAGTTTCAGAGACTTAAGATGTCTGTTTTCATCAATTTTCTTCTCATATTTGTAATGTCCCATCTTGAATTTTTCTTCAGGCTGTTTCCATTATGTCAAACTGGTGATTTCTGGCCTTGTTCACCAAGGACGATGTTTCACCTGTTTGCTTGCAAGAGGAAAGAAAAGCAGAGTCATGGATTCCAGTGAAGTCATGGAAGGATGTTTATTGAGCATTAAAGCAGAGATGTAAGTAGCCAGGACTTTTCTCTCTGAGATGTTTTTCTTCTCAGCATCTAGTTTGTCACAGAGGAAATGACCTTTTGCTGTAAGCTGAATCATAGACTGAATATAAAGGCTTTGACTGGATGTGCTGCTGTTATAATACAGCGCCACCTGTGGGTCAAAAGTAGAAAGCCACCACCGTCTCCAGTTGATGAAATGAAACGTCCCATTTAAGTCCTGAGTTTTGATCTTTTGTGTCAAAGACAAAAGTCCGATTTTAAACTCAAAGTGATTTGATTTGTGTTTGAACTTTAAAGAACTAAATCAATTTGTGACGTGAATCCAGGAACTTTCAGCTCATAAACAAACAGAATGTGGTTCTGCCACACAGGAGACAGACTGAGGGACAAAGGTGGGACAGAATGAAACTAAACATATATGACTTTTTATAGAGGGGTTATATATTCTGTTTGTGTTGTGTTTGTTTAATGTTACATTATTCAGTGTGAACAAACACAATCGGGTAGAGAGGGCCATCTAGCGGTAAAGTTACATATTACAACAACCTCCTCTGATTCCTCTGAGCTCTGTCTCCACTCTGCCTCCCAGCAACAAGGCCCAGTCAGAGCCGCTTCTACACAAGCTGCCGCTGCTTCAGCCTCTGGATCCTCAGGACACAGCTCAGCCTCCATTCACACACACACTGTCCTCTTCACACTCAGCTACACAAAGATCTCCACCTCCAACTGCTGAGAGAAGAAGACATCAGTAAGCAGAGACCACCATCAGCTGTGAGTCAGTGATGCAGCACATCCAGTAGAAAGAGCGCAGGGACTTCAGTCCGTTCGAGGTGGAGCAGCTTCTGTCATGGCTCACAAGAAAGAACGAACACGCGAAGAGCTTGAGGGGCTTCAAGTGTCAAAGTGCAGATGGACACCTGAGAGGTGAGATTTACTGCAGCAGGTGACATGTTTCACTGTGTGTTGATGAACATCTGCTTCTGACAAACTGGGACCAGATGAGACTTCTGCTCTGTATAAAGAGCTCCTGGTTACCATGGTGATGAGGAGAGGCTTCAGTCCCACTGATCTCAGAGCTGTGATAAAGATCCACCTGATCACTTCTTCACTGATGAAGTGAGAGAACAAACTGTTCAGATCAGATGAAGACGACAGCGTCTCCTGTTCCTCGTGTGAGGCCGTCAGCTGTGGTCCAGCTGCATTTCCTGTTCACATGAAAACAACAACTGTCGCCTTCACGCCAACTCAATCAATGATCCCAAGCAGCTTGTGGCTGCCTTGATTACTGCACTGCTTCGTCTCTCTGTGTTTGTCCAATCCTTGACGCCTGTCCTCATTGTCCTCTCACAGCTTCACCGAGGAAAGTCAATTTGATCTGAACCACGGAAGACACTCCTCATACGTCCAGGAGATCTTTCAGAGATCCAGTCAACCGAACCTGACAGACACAGTCAGGCTAAGTGGTCACATGACGCTGGTTATCAACTCGTTAAGTTAACTCAGGTTTTCTCATCGAGATCTGAGCGTGCACATAAAAGGGCGGGTCTACTGTGTATGACCAATCACAGACATGACATTGACTGACAGCAGAGCCCATTTCACAACCAGGATCAAACTGTTCTATAATAAAATCAGAGGAGAACAAACACATGATCCAGGCTCAAAGAAATCAGCCCATGCTGCTAATGTATAAAGAACAGCTGGTGAAACATCTGGGATCGTGTCAATGTGTGTTACAGCGCCCCTGGTGGCATTTGGTGTAAATATATTACGTGACTACGACATGATAATGTGAACTGATAATAACCCGAGGCCACGAGATCTGAATCTGTTGTTACTTAACAAGACGAGTGGAAGATTAATACACTGTCTCACTGCCTGATACACTGTCTCACTGTCTCCTGTCTCTGAGGACACACACTGTCTCTGAGGACACTGTCTCACTGTCTCTGAGGACACACAATTTCCGTCTCACTGACTCATATACACTGTCTCACTGTCTCTGAGGACACACTGTGGTGGGACACCTTCACATCACTCCTCAATAGGAAACAATGGACCTATCTTCAGGAAGCTGACTGAGTGCATCTTGGTGTTTTGGTGACAGGATGAGTTCGGGAGAGATTGAGATGTTCTGGGTGAGTTAGATCAACTGAACCAAACCCAGACGTGGATTTAAACTTCCTTTATCCATTCCCTTTAAGGAGAGGCAGTATCACACAGCTGGTGAGAAACAGGTCAGGGCGGAGTCAATACGGGTTGATTCCAACTTAACTCTGGAGCAGGTTAGCTGCTCATCAGAAGTTACCGTGTGGTGATTACCTCGTTAAGAAGTGGACGAGTCAGAGGACTGAAAACTAAACCTGTGCCAACTGATAACCACAAATCCTGCTTGGTAGCAATGGTGACCCTGGATCTGTGATACCGACTGTGTTTAGTAACATACTGATGAAAGCAGCGTGACTGACTCCAACCATCTACTGACCTCAGAGAGTCTCCTAGTCGACAGGTTGACTCGCTTAAGATCAAGCAGCTCCTTCACCTCTGAGTCCTGCAGGTTGTTGTTACTCAGATTCAGTTTCAGATGAGGGTCGAATCTCTCAGAGTCAGCCAGAGGTAACAGCTGACTGACAGACTGCAGCTTTCACCTGGATGTTAACAAAACTTAACTGTAAATTAAACTGAGTCCATGTGTGAAAATACAATAGACACATATTCATGAGGCACAGACTCAACATGGAAGATAAATATGGAATCAGACATGTTGACTAAAAACGAGTCCCCATTCAGTGCATGCACAATAGATTATTTGGACCTGTCTGTCTCTGCAGGATCAGTTTAGGAATCCAGAACTAAACTCAGTGTTTTAACAAGTAGCTGAATATTTAAAAATGTCACAGATTAATTAATTAACTGATTCACTATGTATGAAGAGGAATTATGTTAAATTTGAATTAAATGAGATAAATTGTGTATAAATGCTGCTACAGACATGAGATTCAAAGGTCAACAGTGAACTGACCAGAGTCTCCAGTCGACAGGTTGGACTGCAGAAAACCAGACGCTTCACTCTGAGTCCTGCAGGTCGCTGTCACTCAGATTCAGTTCTCTCTGATGAGAGGGGCTTTGACCAGAGCTGAAGCAGAGAAGAACAGCTGATCTCTGACAGTCTGCAGTACTTCAACCCGGATGGCGAAATAAACTTAACTGTAAATTAAAACTGAGTCTATGTGTGAAAATAAAGGACTTGACTAAAAACATCACTGTTCTGCTTTCAGACCTGAAGTCTGAGTCAAGTTGTTCTGGACATTTTCTGAACTTTCCTGCAGCCTCCTAATAAAGTTTCTGAGTGAGTCCATGTGAGAATAGAGCAGGTGAATGTCCAGAGGATTCACAGAGAGCGAGTGGACGTGTTGACGAGGTTTCTAACACGTGACGACGTGAAACTGAAGAACACAAATATCTCAGGATGAAGAAGAGGAGCTGACATCGTAGAAGACGAAGACGTCAACTTGGAAACACGAGGAGATTCCAGGGATCTTGGTGATGAGGGTCGTGTGTGGAGATGAGCTGGGAAACAACAACACTGATCTTTCCACAGCAGAGTTTATACGCCATGTCCGGCCTCCATGCTCCACCTGCTTCATATAGGGCCAAACCTAGAAAATGTCCAGACACTATTTTGCTATGGAGTTCAAGACTAAAAACAGCTTGAAAAGTCTCGTGGTTCGGGCCTGCTGTTTGTAATATGTAACTTCATCACCAGATGTCTCTTAAATATCTTGTTATATGTTCAGGAGTTTCAGATAATGGAACAAGTGGACCACGCTCACATGTACGACACCCGAGACGCCACTAACTCCTTCACAGTGAACCTGTAACTTAACATAACTTAACGTAATCCATGGTTATCATGGAGATGTGTTTTGCTCCGCCGCCCGAATGTTCCTACATGTTCCTGTTGCTGTGAACGCAGTCGGACCCGACAATCTCCTGCTGCTGCTTCAGCTCCAGAAAATGTCCGACCCACTTGTCAAAGAACATGTTCCACAGTTGATGTGAAAGGGCGAGCAGTTCTGTAAGGGATCATGTTTTTGAAGTGGCGATGATCTGAGCAGCAGTTGGACCAGTTGAAAGTGGTGCAGGAGCCTGAGGAACACGGTACAGGGCGACAGAGATCTATAGTGGTGAAAAGATAAAGGCATGGACGACCCTGCAAGTCCTGAAATCAGAGTGAAGGTCGCGTTGGAAATGAACCAAGTGGAAGAAACAGGGCTGAAGAACTTGTCCTTGGCAAATAAAAGGAATCAACATAATCAACTTGGACTCTGGACCCTGGAGCCTAGTCCTAGAACACCAACGTAGCATGTCATGTGGTGTTCCACAGATCGCTCGACAAGTCCGGGTTAGCTTCCTCTACAGAACATTACATGGACACATTGTCCAGCATTGATTGTTTCTCTGTCAGTAAAACTTTCATTACTTGTTTGACTGTCCTCAGCTCATTCTACAAACATCTCTCAAGCTCAGTATCAGTGTTCACTCGTTAGAACACATGTTCTGCACTTTGACCTCAAGCTCCAGTGTGGAAGATTCATGAAAGGATCCATTGTTAGAAACTGAAGAGAAAAGAATCCTCAGAGATGTTAACAGTTTATCTGAATTGTACCAATTGTTGTTTTTTTTTTTACTTAGAATAAGATGATTTATATTTAAAAACTTTTAAATATAAATACTTTATCTTTAAATACTTTATATTGACATACTTTATATTTACATACTGTATATTTACATACTTTATAAATAAATACTATATTTAATCTACTTTATATTAATTTAGAATTAAATACTTTATATTTAAATATGTACATTATATTTAGACTGAACCTTAACATTAAAACATGATGTCTGACCAGAGTCTCCAGTCGACAGGTTGGACTGTAGAAAACCACACAGCTCCTTCCACCTCTGAGTCCTGCAGGTGGTTGTTTTGTATCAGATCCAGTTCTTCATAGAGGTTTGACTCAGAGTTTAGTTTATAAGAACAGCTGATCCTCTGACAGACTGCAGCTCCTATTGAACTGAGAAAGGAAATTAAATTTAACTGTAAATTTAACTGAGTTCATGTGTGAAAATAACAGACACATATTCATGCCGGGCACAGACTCATAAATATGGGAAGATAAATATGAAATCAGACATGTTGAATTAAAAATGAGTCCTGATTCAGTACAACAGATTATTTGACCTGCCCTGTCCTGCAGACCAGTTTAGGAATCAATCAACCCAGTGTTTTAACAAGTAGCTGAATATTTAAAATGTCACAGATTAATTTGAACAAATGAATTCAATTCATGTAAGGAAGAGGAATTATAATTAGAATTAAAATGAGATAAATCGTATATATAAATGCTGTTTTATAGATATGAGATCTTCAAAAGTCAGTCAGTGAACTGACTCCTCAGAGACTCAATCGACAGGTTGACTCTGTAGAAAACCACACAGCCCTTCACTGCTGAGTCCTGCAGGAAGTTGTTTTTACCAGATCCAGTCTCTGATGAGAGGGGTTTGACCTCAGAGCTGAAGGAGAAGAACAGCTGATCTCTGACAGACTGCAGCCACACAACCTGATAAAGAATAAAACTTAATCAAATTAAACTGAGTTATTGTGTGAAAATAACAGACACATATTCATGTTTAGCACAGACTTCATAACATGGAAGATAAATATGAAACTGGACATGTTTGATTCAAAACGAGTCCACATTCAGTACAAATAGATTATTTGACCCGGTCTCTGTCCTGCAGATCAGTTTAGAAATCCAGAACTAAACTCAGTGTTTAATGTTTTAGTTGAATATTTAAAATGTCACAGATTAATTAGCTAGAATTGATCCATGTTATGTATGAAGAGGAATTATGTTAAATTAGAATTAAAGCAGATAAATTGTGTATAAATGCTGTATTATAGGGATATGAGATTCTATGGGCAGCTAGTCAGTGAACTGACCAGAGTCTCCAGTCACAGGTTGGACTCTGTAGAAAACAACACAGCTCCTTCACTCCTGAGTCTTGCAGGACGTTTAGACTCAGACCCAGTTCTCTCAGATGAGAGGGGTTTGACATCAGAGCTGAAGCTGAGAAGAACAGCTGATTCCTGACAGTCTGTGTGCTCTTCAACCTACAAAAAACAAGACTTAACTGTAAATTTAACTGAGTTCATGTGTGAAAATAACAGACATATTCATGTCACACAGACTCATAACATGGAAGATAAATATGAAATCAGACATGTTGACTAAAACGGTCCTGATTCAGTACAAATAGATTATTTGGACTCGGTCTCAGTCCTGCAGACTGGTTTAGGAAATCCAGAAGACCAACCTCCAGTGTTTTAACAAGTAGCTGAATATTTAAAATGTCACAGATTAATTAATGAATAGAATTCAAGTTGTGTGTATGAAGAGGAATTATGTTAAATTAGAATGAAATGATAAATTGTGATAAAATAAGTAAGGTTTATAGATATGAGATCTACAGCAAGCCCATTAGTGAACTGACTCAGAGTCTCCAGCTCTATTGTTGGATTTGTAGAAAACAACAGCTCCTTCAATTCTGAGTCCTGCAGTTGTTGTTTACTCAGAACCAGTTCTCTCAGATGAGAGGGGTTTGACCTGTAGAGCTGAAGCTAGAGAAGAACAGCTGATCTCTGACAGTCTGCAGTTCTTCAACCTGATAAAGAAATATGGAATAATAGAATGTGTCCTCCTGTTGTTGTGGATTTGTCATCATGTCAACACAGATCAACATGCTGCTGGACTAGTCCAGTCTTTGACTCCAAGATAAATATCAGATCAGACATGTTGGACCATTGTTTCATTCATCAGCTTCTTCTCTGTGTTTGGTCACTGAGCAGGTTTGTAATTAAACACTGTTTAAAGTAGGATGGCTCCTGACAGTCACTTCCTGTTTGTTTTGTATACTTATCAACTGTCCAATGTTCCCAATAAGAACGTGTCTATTCTGAAACCTGAGGATGACGAGTGCCTGGCCTCAGTCCACATGTTATTTACTGACACTTTCTTAGTGACTATGGAGCAGGTGAGTGCAGGAATGGAGTTGATGAGGTGGACGTGACTGACAGGCTGGGTGAGGACAGATGACTGAGGGACAGAGCAGAGCAGAACTGAGATAATTTAACAACACGACTCCAATAAGAAAGAAAGTCTGAAAGTGAACAAGGATTTAAGGACCTCAGAGTCTCCAGTTTACAGTTTGGACTCTCCAGTCCAGAACACAGCAGCTTCACCCTGAGTCCTGCAGCTTGCTGTTACTCAGATCCAGTTCTGTCAGATCTGAGGGGTCTGACTTCAGAGCTGAGGCCAAGACTTTACAGTGAGTCTCTGAGAGGTCACAACCACCGAGTCTGTAATTAAAGAAAATATCTGTTAGAATAAAATCAGAAAACACAACATCTACATAAACGTGGGATCATGTGACCCTCACTCCTGGTAAAACCTCCTGTTTCATGAACATGTTAAAACTCCTCAAGAGAATCCTTTCAGATTTGGTTCAAGGTTCATTCAGACTGACAGAGGAACCTAATAGATCTAGGTGGTCAGAGGTCAAAGGTCAAGGTCACACAACATGTTCATTCAGACTGACAGAGGAACCTATTAGATTCAGGTGGTCAGAGGTCAGCAGAAAAAGGACCTCATATTATTGTGAATGCACATGTCAGGAACCTGGAGGGACGGACACTGCACTGGTTGGTGGTGGCGTACAAAACGAGGGTGGGAACACACACACACACACACACACACACACACACACACACACACACACACACACACACACACACACACACACACACTTAGTGGTCATACCTGCTATTTATGTATTTTGTAATTTCATTAAAGGCTGAATGCACGAGCATAAATATATTATTAAAGAAATGCAGTTATGCGAACTGTATCTGTTCAATACAATATTCACATTCAATATTAATTCATATTTGGCGCATCTGTTCAATCTTTATCTTCAGTTCAACAATGTTCTGCTAATGCAGCACAATGTTTTTTGTAAGGTTTTGACTTGAATATGGTCATACATGAAATATTACCTTGTATATAAGTACATATTGAACATTAGTTCTCCAGTCAGTCACTCACTTCCATTGTGTGTGTGATAGACTGAACCTCGGTCTGTAGGAGTGAGACAGGTGACTCAGGAGGCCTCAACTAGTTTGGATGCAGATTTCAATCAACCACTGACATTTTAGCCAGTTGCAGACATTTTAATTAAAGTTCTTTGTATTTGTGTTATTAATAATAAGGTTCATGGTTAAACTGTAAAATATCAAGTCTCAGTTACATTTCTTTGCCGTATGTTTGATAAATCTTACATCTTAAATCATTGTTTAAATTCTTTTCATAAATTTATTGGCCGATATATCGGTATCAGATTTTCTTTTCACTCTAATATCGATATGGTTTTTGAACGAACTCTCAGAAACTGATGCTTTAGGATGTGTCTGCTGATGCAGCTGAGATGCTGTTAGGAGCAATTTACAAGAATAAAGTAGTTTACAGCATCTGTTGACAACAGGCTATTCTTAGAATGAAACATTGTAATCTTGTAAGAATATAAAAGAAACTTACTTTATCGCCTCTGAGCATCTGATTTGCTTGTTCTTTTCAAAAGAAATAATCATTAAAACAAACAATACATAATAATAAAATGAACAGCAGAATTATTGCAAATATTAATATTTACCTTTAGTATTTTAAAGTAGTATAATCCTGCTCCAGTTCAATGCCACACACGAGTACTCTGACCACAGCAGCAACTGAACCCGAAAACCTGCACCCAGAGAGAACCAGTACCAACAAAGTGCAGGATGTGTCTTCAGTAAAGTGTAGTGTGTGTGCCTCGTTCCTGTATGTTCTCCTGACAACATGTACATGATGTTCTGATGAGCTGGAGGACGGAGTCCCTGGGGATCTGCTCCACCAGGAGGAACCCAGGGCTCACTGCACTAGGGGCCTAAGGTCTAATAGTTGCTCTTGAGGATTTCATCAATCAGTTCTCGCCTCATGATCTTACCTTCCCTCTATCGGTCACGTAGCTGTTGATGAAAATGCGCTCTCTTCACTACTGAGTCTACAGGTGAATGCTCCTCAAATGATCTGAAGATATGGCAGTGTGAGCGCGTGAGGTCAGTCTGACGCTGACATCCTCCACCTGCTGCCTCCACTGCTCTGAGACCCTGGGGCCGCCGACCGGTCTGGTTCATACGATCTGATTTGTTGGAACTTCCACACTAGGTGTGTCGGGGTTTGGTGTTTGAGCAGTGCAGATTGTTGTTCCCACTTCTGGTGACATGGACGGGAGCTGAAAAGAAAAGGATCAAATGACATCATTGTTGTCAGAATGTGGTTTCAGGCTCTGATGAGACTTTCTGAACATTTCCTACTTGTAGAATGATTCATGGAGGAGGGTGTGGCCTGGAGTGATGAACTGAACTAGAAGGTCACTCCAAAGTGATTGATATTCTCCATGACCAAACAGTTGATCTGCTGCACTACATTTCACACACATCAAATCAGGGAAAAATGTCCAGAAAGGTCCAATGTTAAAGAAAGAAAACTAATGGATCTGTTCAATGTTCCATTTGTTTGTTGGCTTTTACAATATTACACAACAACTACTGACAGATTTCCATGAAACTTGGCAGGAAGGTGTGGGCAGGGTCAGGCTCAGAGAAGAACTCATCACATGTTTGTGTGGGATCCAGGATTTGTTGTTTTTTCACATTAACATTGTGAGAGAGGATGTTTTTCAACATTTCTACTGATTTCCTGCGAATAACTGATGAAGATGAAGAAACAATCTGACAAATTTAGAGGACTGATATTTATGAGTGTGTGAACTTTGCAGATCTTGGGCCTGTGAATTTCCCAATGTGGTTTCATAAGGAGACTGTTGGGCCTTGTGGAGGTCTGAGCTCTACTGGAGGGACCTGTGGCCCACGTTCCATCCTCACAACTAGTTTAGTGGAAATCTGTTCAGCAGACAAAGAAACAAACGAAGTAAACATTGAGAACTTGCAGCATTGATATAAATGTCAGTTATCTGTAGGAGCAGATATAAATATAGCCGTACGGTGAAACAAGCAAAGGTTCAGTTCCATAGAGCAGATGAAACGTACTGGGTTGATACCACACCGCGCTCCTCCTGCCACTGCGTGAGCAGCTGAGGCTGCAGATCAGAACAGTGTCTCTGTCTGACAGTGTCAGTGTGCTGCTGATTCATAGAGCTGCTGCTCCGTCTCCTTCACTGAGGTTTGGTTCTGAAGGGTCACGGTGGATTTGAGGCCTGGTGGACCAGGTGAGCTGCGGCTGTGGGGTAGATCCTTCTGAGCGGCAGGTGAAGCTGTTCTCCACCTGCTCAATGTCCACGTGTGACGCACCGAGCTGCAAGACAACATTTCTCTTTAGAACTCATTGATCATCTTTGCCTCGCACTGTGGAGCTCTTCTTCATTAATTTGACATATCGTGTTTATTATTTAACATGTCATGATATGAGCCAATATGTGGTGCTACACATGAGTCTGTGTCTCAATTCAGGGCCAGAGATTGAAGACCTAGCTCAACGTGGATCCGGCCCTGGTCCAACCTGTCCTAGGATTCATTGCACTTTAGGTGACGCGAACCAGTGTTTCAAAGAGGTAATGGTGCTGGCAAGCAACGAGACGTCCATCAAGTTTAAGTACCAGCTTCAACTCAACCCAACAGTACACATGTTACAAACAAGGTAACAGCAATCAGAGACAAATATCACTTCTAGTATTCGTGTTGTGTTTCTACTGAGCTCTTTACCATCTGCCTCAGGCTGATAAACACTCCTGTGGACTCCAGTGATGGTGCTGGCGGGCGACTTATCTGCCCTGGTCCTGGAAGCTGCAGCCCCGTCAGCCTGATCGAGGCTTCTCTGGAGATCTGCCTGTGAACAGCGATGTCCGGCCTCTGAAGCGCTTCGCCTGGGAGATCAAACTGGCCTTGTCCTGTAGTAGGAGGACACGAGTGTTTCCTGCTTCCACCTTCATCCAGTAAATGACTGGGTCTACCAGGCTGAAACTGCACAAGGTAAGATGCAGCTCTCCGCTAAAACCCAGGAGATCTCATCATCTGTGAGACACCGGGTAAAAACAACCATAGTCTAGATCAACTGTGGTGAATAGAATTTCTTTTAAAGAGCAATGAGCATTTGCTCTCAGACGATTGTGAATGTAAATATCCTGATGGAACTGTCTGTCTGCTTCATTGATGACAGTTAACATGCAGTAGTTTTATCTGAGCTGTTTACAAGAACAACTTCTGCCACACGATGATTCGAATATGCAATGTACATTTACTGTCAAACCAACAATATGACTAAAAGAGGCTCAGATTCACACCAAGCTGGAAAAGCAGTGTTGATCACAGAAATGTTCATTTAGAAAAATTGATCCTGAGATTCAGCAAAATCTGAACATTCTTTGTGATGAGAAGAATTTAGATCTGGAAATTTAGACGTAAAGAAAGATTTATTTTTTTAGAATCCCGTGTGTGTGTGTGTACAAAATAACACACACACACACACACACACACACACACACACACACACACACACACACACCTCTGCATAAACCTCTGGTATAAACGCAGCTCAGCTGCAGAACCAGTTGATCTTCACCAGTGTGAATGTAAGTTAATTTATTTAGTTGCCTTATTGTGAAGGTTTGGTCATCGAACTTGTGTTTCGGGCCAACCAGTGTATCTGTATGGGACCTTTATTGTGAAGCGGTCAAATGGGAAGTGGTGTGTGGTTTTTGATTGAGTTTTGACTTGATGTGGAATATAACAACATGTCTCCTGGTTCAAGTCCACATTGTTCAGTTCTTATTTTACTGTGAAGTCTCAGTAAAGGAGAATCAAACCTCGGGTCCATGAACATCAGACAAGTGAGAAACAGCCGTGACTCGGTGGAATAACGTGTTGTTGCTGATGGACTCACACTGGCCACTTAATGACACGTGTTTCTACTGGTTTCACACACAGACACTACAACCAGTGCCGGCGCGTCCATTACAGGGAGAACAAGGCAATTTCAGGCAGCCTTTGCGAGGGCGATGAAATGGGAGGATCACCAGAATGTCATGAGCCAGAGGTCGGCATTCAATTTAACTTTATTTAACTTCACTTCAGACTCGTAGGTCAGAGGTTGACTCTTTGAGAAAATAAATCCATTGAGAGGAAACTGCAGCGATTGGAAATGATCTGACTGCGAATCTAAAAGAGGCGACGTTATTGTTATAGTATTCAAACCCAGAGGTATGAATACCCGAACCTCTTAACAAAATTCACTGTGCTAAATACATATTCTCACACTGCACATAGTCTTTACACTTCATGTAATAGTTTAATTAAATTATATTTTCAACAGAATAACAGAATAATTAAACTAGTATTTTAATTTGATTTGTGTGGTTTGGAATAAACATTTAAACTCAGCAGACATCTTTTATTTTTGTTCTGTATATATTATTATTATAATGCTAACATTAATTTGAAAGTCGTCGTTTATAAGCAGCATGTAAACAATTAAAATATGACAAGCAGATTTCAGTGTTTTCGTAGATTCCTTCACTTTTATCTAAATTATAACTGGTGAAACACTGTAGAATAATGCTGTTAAAATTCTCATTGAATGTTTATATAATGTTTTCGGCTTGTACAGTTACTTAGTTATAGAAGAGGTCGGATCAGAGACAGAAAATAAAGACGGACAGCTCCCAAAGTCAATAACATTTGATTTGTAGAGCCCATATTCACACAAATCTAAATGTGCTTCATTGAACTTAACAAGGTGAGACATCCTGCTCTAACCTCAAGAGTAAAAACAGCATAAACTAAACGTGAGAAACCTCAGAGAGCCACATGTGAGGCCCGTCCTGCGACGGGACAGACGTACAAAGATCCTGCGCAACCTCTTTTATATATAGTGGATATAAAAATGGTAAATGGTTTTGTATTTATATCACGCTTTTCTAGTCTTGATGACCACTCAAAGCTCTTTACAGTACAGTTTTACATTCACACACACATTCATACAGTGCATCTATTAGCAACACTTTTTTGTTCTATGAGGGGCAATTCGGGGGTTCAGCATCTTGTCTTATTTGGGATTAATCAGAGTCACTGAAAATGATGGCAGGTGTGTACTGATTACTATTTAACATGAGTTTGAATGTGATTGGTTGATTCTGAACACAGCCACACCCCCAGTTATGAGGGTAAAAGTAACAATTTCTATGCAACCACATTATTTTATTTTTCCCTAAAAGATTTCAGTTGTTTTTCAATTGAATTGTTCACGTTATCGGTCACATTAAAGGTGAAACAGTTCGACAGGATTTATCTATCTCATTTTTTTACATCACAGAAACCTGTCATTTAACAGGAGTGTGTAGACTTGTTATATCCACTGTTCAGTCTATGGTCCACACAGAAACACTGGGTGGGCTTTTATTTGATATGTGCAAAGGCAGCAATGCAATCATTTATGTTTATCACATTAATTTGGGTGATAAACTAGAAACTGTGTTGAAAGTTAATTTTCTCTGTATATTCTGCTGTGAACTAGGTGGAGAAATCAGAAAGTCTCAGAGAAACTCAGAGAAACCTGAGACCTGGAACTGGCTCAACAAACTGGTTTGTTAACATGGCAAGGATCGGCTGGCTTTTCATTTCCCGTGTCCATGCAGACATCATTATCAAACTATTGAGATGATATTTATTCACACACACACAAACACATCATTATCAAGTGGAATAAATATATAGATATAGAATATAATATAGAACTTAAAGTAATAACATCTGATTAAAGTTATATACAACATGTTGTTTGATTCAGTGACAAATTAAAACTTCAGCATCATCTGTTTCTGGGGAACGCTTGTGAACGAGTCAATCTTGGTTCTGCAAGAGAAGCTGTTTCTTCACTTCATCACAGATTAATGTTTTTACCATTGTCGAATTTGGTAAATTAATCTTACGATGATTTTTGTTTCTCTTAATACATACTGGAAAATATAATGTTACAGCATCAAGTAGTGTTTGAGTGTCACAGGCTGAGATACACACACACACACACATACACACACACACACACACACACACACACACACACACACACACACACACACCAGTTCTGTTCTGTTGATGCTCAAGTTTCATGAAGAATAAAAGTGAACCATCATGTGAACTGTTTCACCTTCCAGCCTGTTAGAGAACATGTGTTTCTATGTTGTTATAAACCACAATCATTTCTCCTGTTTTGCCTGTCTGATGGAACCAACATGCCTGTACAAAGTACTACGCTCAAACAGAACCTGGGGATTTCTGAGCAAGATCAGACTTCACGACTCCAAGGTGGTGAGAGTCCACATGTTGAGGATCAACACAACCAGAGACTCTGAACGCAGACATCTTCTTCACCGTAGAACTGAAAGTGGATTCAAGGAAGGAGAGACGCAGTTAACAGCTGGTTTGACTCATGATGGCACGTAGTCAGAGTAGCGGAGGTTCAGACTCTGCAGCCATGATTCTGCACAGAGTTCAGACTGTAGACTCAGACTCTAAGTCCCATTGTGAAACATTGTGTGATGCAAACTGGAAAGTGACTCTGTAAAGTTCTCTCTGGTTGCACCCTCTTTCAGACAGCTCATCGTCCCGGGGCTGTAAGGGGACATAGCATGCAAATCCCACTTTGTTAGTGCTTCTACAGGTTAATGTGGGTATCTGGCATGTCTACCAACCCAAAATCCTGGGGAAAAAACACTCGCGCGTTTTGTTATAGTTCCTCTAAGTCAGAAACGTCATGCTTGAGCGACTCGATTGCGCTTCCTGGGTATTGTGTCGTAACAATACACTGGAAGTCTCCCTACATGGTCTTGGCCCACCCCCCCCGTCCCGTCCCGTCCCCCCACACTCGTTACTTCCGGGTTTACACCGGAGGCTGCGAGGCAGCGCAGCGCCGTTCCCAAGCACGCAGCCGGGCTGTTCACACGGGACGAGCATTTCTCCGCTGGTCAGCCCGCGATTCACTCACATGTGGCATTTGTCTGGATCGTTGGGACTGGGAGGCTGCAGCAGCTGCTCGGGAGCGACCGCTCGCTCTCCCGTGCGTGAGCTGGAATTTGTGTCAGCGCCACACAGCAGCAGTGTGGAGGACTTCCGCAGTGTTCAGCGCTACTGTAACCCCCGAACCCCGACATTCAACGGGTACAACAACAAGCGGAGAAAGCAGAATCGCGGGCTGACCTTATATGTACAGTCTATGGGGCTGACCAGCGCGGAGAAATCGGCCCCGTGAACAGCCAGGCGGCTGCGCGCTTGAGAACGGCGCTGCGCTGCCTCGCAGCGGTCTTCCACACTGCCAGCTGTGTGGAAGACTTCCGCAGTGTTCAGCTCTACTGTATGCCGGGTTACAGTAGTTCCGCCGGGTTACAGTAGTTCCGCCGGGTTACAGTAGTTCCGCCGGGTTACAGTAGTTCCGCCGGGTTACAGTAGTTCCGCCGGGTTACAGTAGTTACGCCGGGGTACACCGGACGCGGAAGCGCCGCTGCGAGGCAGCGCAGCGCCGTTCTCCAGCACGCAGCCGCCTGGCTGTTCACACGGGACGAGCATTTCTCCGCTGGTCAGCCCCATAGACTGTACATATAAGGTCAGCCCGCGATTCTGCTTTCTCCGCTTGTTGTTGTACCCGTTGAATGTCGGGGTTCGGGGTAAATGATGGTCTCTATAGCCCCCACCTCTCTTTCTCTCTGTCTGTCTGCTTGTGTGCTTGTAGTGGGGGCAGAGGGGACATTTAATTATGTGATTGGGAAAATTAAAACTCCAGGACAACAAGGGGAATACAAAGTATGGGATGCATATTTGATAATTTATATCATATAAAATATGTAATTTATATCGTTTAAAATCATGGGGGGAGGGGGAGGGGAGCTGGCTCATTAGCATTTAAAGGAACAGGCAGTCAAAACAGGTCACTCTGTGGAGGGCTGTTTTATACAGGGTAAAAAGGAGCTGTTTTATATGATCCTTGTGGTATTTTGACCAAAGTATGTTACAGACATTTCATTAAGACCCCAAGGAACCATATCAACTTGTGGTAAAATGGGCATGCTATGTCCCCTTTAAGTCAGTGGTTCTAACATTTTTTCTGTCATGCCCCACTTTGGATCTTTCTCTCTCTCTGGCTCCGCCCTCTTTCAGACAGCTCACTCAGCATTTAAACATCAAGACATTTAGTCAAACTGTCAGACTCACTACAACACGTGACGCTCACAGTCAGGACTCCGTGTTAAAGTGACCGGAGCGACACGCAGACATGATCCGACTCCATCGATTAATAACTAAACACATGATCGTCAGTTCGTCTCCTAAATCATCTCAATGAATAAAATATGAAACAGATGAAAGTGAACTAGTTCAGTTTCATCTGCATGAACAGAACTTTAAACTAGTTCATTTTAACTGTAAACTGACAACACTGAGTATAACTATATATATAACTTTATACTTATAACTTCATAAGCTGTGTTATCAAATATGTTTTGCGGCTCCAGACAAGTTTTATTTGGTGGAAGAGGAGAAATGGCTCTTTTGATAGTAAAGGCTGCTGACCCCTGCCAAAGAGGAATATCAGAAGATCTCAGGAAGTGTTGGAACAACCAGTGACCACACGGTGGAGCCAGAGGAGAAGACATTTGTAGATTCATTTAGATTTCAGTGGATAAATGGAAGCTTGGAACTGCAGGTGGCGCTAGAGGACAAGATAGAAGTTCACCAAAGTCATGAGCAGTCCTCCTCTGTTCTGTATTTAAGCTTTTCATCCCCTGATGAGTAAAATCCTAAATGTGTCAAATACAGAAAGATACCACACAGATTTAGATAAATACATTTTAATAAAACATTAAATGTGCCAAAACAGTCGAAGTAAAGTTTCACAAAAATATGAACAAATACAAAACAGTACCAAATATAAAATACAAATCTGTTCATTCTTTCCAGTGCAGAAACATAATTCAGCTTTAATCTCTGGAATCTCCTCGTCTTTCCAAGTTGACGTCTTCATCTTCTATGTGTTTGGCTCCTCTTCTTCATCCTGACGTATTTGTATTTTTCTTTCAGTTTTGCGTCTGTCGCATCTTAGAAACCTCATCAACACTGCAGGGGGCGCTGTAATTCAGTAAAGGTTACGTCCCAAACCCGTATTCCAGAAGAGTCTTTAGTCCTTGGTTTCCCAGCAGAGACGTTCAGTTGTCTCTGCTTCCATCCAGCTCGAGTCTTTTTTTAACTCAGGCAGCATTTCTTTATTTTCAGATGTCGTGTTCTTATACTTTTCTTCGATGTGGGACCTGTAAATAAGTAATTAAGAAAATTCAGAGCTGCTGAAATCTTAATCTCCTGGATTTTTATTCTTCATCAGTCATAAACACAAACTGCAGAAGATGTGAAACTATCAAACATCAGGACATTTTCAATCATTGTCAAATCTTTTTCATAAATTTATTGGCCGATATATCGGTATCAGATTTTCTTTCACTCTAATATCGATATGGTTTTTGAACAAACTCTCAGAAACTGATGCTTTAGGATGTGTCTGCTGATGCAGCTGAGATGAAGCTGTTAGAGCAACGTGACAAGAATAAAGTAGTTTACAGCATCTCCATGACAACAGGGTTATTCTTTAGAGCAGAATATTGTAACTCTCAGTACAGAATATACAGTAAACTTACTTTAATCTTTTATCTCTGTAGCATCTGATTGTGGATGGTCCGTTTTGGGTTTGTTCAAAAGAAATAATCATTAGAAGAAACAACACATAATAAATGAATAGCACAATTATTGTAAATATTAATATTTACCGTTAGTATTTGAAAGTAGAAGAATCCTGCTCCAGCTCCTAATGCTACACACACAGCGAGTACTCCGACCACAATTAGTGCAACTGAACCTGAAAAACCTGTAATTCAGAGAGTAGAACTGTAGCATCAACAAAGTGCAGTGATGTGTCTTCAGTGTAAAGTGTAGTGTGTGTGTGTGTGGCCTCCTCGTTCCTGTATGTTCTCCTGACAACATGTGGACATGATGCTCCTGATGAGCTGGAGGACGGAGCCCTGGGGGATCTGCTCCACCAGGAGGAACCCAGGGCTCACTGCACTAGCCTAAGGTCTGACAGTCGCTCTGAGGATTTCATCAATCAGTTCTCGTCTCATGGGATCTTACCTTCCTCTATCGTCACGTAGCTGTTGATGAAATGCGTCTCCTCTTCACTACTGAGTTCACAGGTGAACGTTCCCTGGTGATCTGAAGATAAGTGGTGCAGCGTGAGGCTGCCTGACGCTGACACATCCTCCACCTGCTGCCTCCACTGCTCTGAGACCCTGGGGGGGCCGTCGACCCCGGTCTGGTTCACAATGATCTGCCTGTGGTTGAACTTCCACACCAGGTGTGTCGGGGGTTTGGTGTTTGGAGCAGTGCAGTGGATTGTTGTTGTTGTTTCAAACAGTAACACATGGACGGGAGCTGAAAAGAAAAGGGATCAAATAATATCATCGTTGTCAGAATGTGGTTTCAGGCTCTGATGAGACTTTCTGAACATTTCCTATCATCAGAATGATTCATGTGGAGGAGGGTGTGGCCTTGGAGTGATGAACTGAACTAGAAGGTCACTCAGTGGAGCTGATATCTCCTCCAAGGACCAACAGTCAATTCAAGCTGCACCACATTTCACACACATCTGTCCTCTCAGGGAAAATGTCCAGAAAGGTCCAATGTTAAAGAAAGAAAACTAATGGATCTGTTCAATGTTCCATTTGTTTGTTGGGCTTTAAGCAACATTACACAACAACTACTGGACAGATTTCCATGAAACTTGGCAGGAAGGTGTGTTATGGGTCAGGCTCAGAGAAGAACTCATCACATGTTTGTGTGGATCCAGGATTTGTTGTTTTTTCACATTACCATTGTGAGAGAGGACGTTTTTCAACATTTTCATTGATTTCCCTGCGAATAACTGATGAAGATGAAGAAACAATCTGACAAATTTAGAGGACTGATATTTATGAGTGTGTGAACTTTGGTGCAGATCTTGGGCCTGGTGAATTTCAAAGTGGTTTCATAAGGAGACTGTTGGGCCTTGTGGAGGTCTGAGCTCTACTGAGGGACCTGTGGCCCACGCTCCATCCTCACAA
Organism: Hippoglossus stenolepis; assembly: GCF_022539355.2. Lineage (NCBI taxonomy): Eukaryota > Metazoa > Chordata > Actinopteri > Pleuronectiformes > Pleuronectidae > Hippoglossus > Hippoglossus stenolepis. Next base: position 19,219,044 of record NC_061501.1, on the reverse strand, counting down.
CTAGTTTAGTGGAAATCTGTTCAGCAGACAAACGAAGTAAAGATTGAGAATCAGCATTGATATAAAATGTAAGTTATCTGTAGGAGCAGATATAAATATGCAGCCGTAAGGTGAAACAAGCAAAGGTTCAGTTCCATAGAGCAGATTAAACGTACTGGGTTGATACCACACCGCGCTCCTCCTGCCACTGCGAGTGCTGAAGCTGCAGATCAGAACAGTGTCTCTGTCTGACAGTGTCAGTGTGCTGCTGATCTCATAGAGCTGCTGCTCCGTCTCCTTCACTGAGGTTTGGATCTGAAGGGTCACGTTGGACGGAGGCCTGGTGGACCAGGTGAGCTGCGGCTTGGGGTAGATCCCCTCTGAGCGGCAGGTGAAGCTGTTCTCCACCTGCTCAATGTCCACGTGACGCACCGGAGCTGCAAGACAACATTTCTCTTTTAGAACTCATTGATCATCTTTGCCTCGTGCACTGTGGAGCTCTTCATTAATTTGACATATTGTGCTTATTATTTAACATGTCACATATGAGCCAATATGTGGTGCTGCTGACATCAGCTGTGTCTCAATTCAGGGCTGCATTTGAAGACCGAGCTCCAACGAGTGGATCCGTCCCGTCCAACCTGTCCCAGGATTCATTGCACTTTAGTGACTAACCATGTTTCAAAGAGGTAATGGTGCGGCAAGCAGCGAGACGTCCAATGCTTAAGTATCAGCTTCAACTCAACCCAACAGTACACATGTTAAACAAGGTAACAGCAAGAAGAGACAAATATCATTTCTAGTATTTGTGATCTTTCTTTACCATCTGCTCTCAGGTTGATAACTGACACCTTGTGGACTCCAGTGATGGTGCTGGTGTAGCACTCGTATCTGCCCTGGTCCTGAAGCTGCAGCCCCGTCAGCCTGATCGAGGCGTTTCCTCTGGAGATCTGCTCTGTGAACAGCGATGTCCGGCCTCTGAAGCGCTCGCTCTGCAGATCAAACTGGTCTCTGTCTCTGTAGTAGGAGTGGACACGAGTGTTTCCTGCTTCCACCTTCATCCAGTAAATGACTGGGTCTTTACCAGGCTGAAAACTGCAGGGTAAGATGCAGCTCTCCGCTAAAACGCAGGAGACCTCAACATCTGTGAGACACCGGGTAAAAAAACAACCAGTTCAGGATCAACTGTGGTGAATAGAAGCTTCTTTAAAAGTGCAATTAGAGCATTTGCTCTCAGACGGATTGTGAATGTAAATATCCTGATGGAACTGTCTGTCTGTTTGGCTGTTGACAGTTAACATGCAGTAGTTTTATCTGAGCTGCTTTCACAAAAACAACCTCCTGCCACACGAGGCATTCGAATGTGTAACGTACATTTACTGTCAAACCAACAATATGGACTAAAAGAGGCTCAGATTCACACCAAGCTGGAAAAGTTGTGTGTTGATCACAGAAATGTTCATTTAGAAAATTGACTTTGAGATTCAGCAAAATCTGAACATTCTTTGTGATGAGAAGAATTTAGGATCTGGAAATTTAGACGTAAAGAAAGATTAATTTTTTTAGAATCCTGTGTGTGTGTGTGTACAAAATAACACACACACACACACACACACACACACACACACACACACACACACACACACACCTCTGTATAAACCTCTGGTATAAACGCAGCTCAGCTGCAGAACCAGTTGATCATCACCCAGTGTGAATGTAAGCTAATTTATTTAGTTGCCTTATTGTGAAGGTTTGGTCAATGAACTTGTGTTTCCTGTCATCATAAGCAGCGTGTCTGTATGGGACCTTTATTGTGAAGGGTCACCAGCGGAAGTGGTGGTGGTTTTGATTGAGCTTTGACTTGATGTGGAACATAAACAACATGTCTCCTGGTTCAAGTCCACATTGTTCAGTTCTTATTTTACTGTGAAGTCTCAGTAAAGGAGAATCAAACCCTCGGCTCCATGAACATCAGACAAGTGAGAAACAGCCGGTGACTCGGTGGAATAACGTGTTGTTGCTGATGGACTCACACTGGCCACTCTACGACACGTGTTTCTACTGGTTTCCACACACAGACACTACAACCAGTGCCGGCGCGTCCACACAGGAGAACAAGGCAATTTCCTCAGGCAGCTCTTTGGCGAGGGCGATGAAATGTATGATCACCAGCTGTCAAGAGCCAGAGGTCGATTCAATTTAACTTTATTTAACTTCACTTCAGACTCGTAGGTCAGAGATTGACTCTTTGAGAAAATAAAATCCATTGAGAGGAAACTGCAGCGACGGAAATGATCTGACTGCGAATCTAAAAAGAGGCGACTATTAAAGGAGCAGGTATTCAAACCTGGATCCCAGAGGTGTTGTGATTAGTGAACTGAAGAGTCGGTTTACAAGTGATGAAGGTGATATTCTAGTCATCATATCAGGCCATCGTGCGAAACATCAGGAGAGAGAGAACACGTGTTTCTCTATGTTGTTATAAACCTTCACAATCATTTCTCCTGTTTCCTGCTTCGTCTGATGGAAACCAACATGCCTGTACAAAGTACTACGTTCAAACAGAACCTGTGATTTCTGAGTAAGATCAGACTTCACGTACCTGCTGTGGTGAGAGTCCACATGTTGAGGATCCACACAACCAGAGACTTGAACGCAGACATCTTTCTGTCATTCTGTGAGAACTGGATGTGGATCAATGGAAGAAGAGACGAGTTAACAGCTGGTTTGACTCATGACACCGAGTCAGAGCAGCGGAGGTTCAGACTCTGCAGCTACGATCTCTGCAGAGTTCAGACTGAAGACTCAGACTCTAAGTCCCATTGTTAACATTGTGTGATGGAAACTGAAAGTGACTCTGTAAAGTGCTCCCCCCACTTCCTCTCAAACTTCCTGCAGATTTCTCAGAAACAAGCTTCTTCTTCTACAGTTTATTTGGGGTCGGTTCTCCAGGACCACAGACTGTCTGTTATCATTCTAACAGTTTCCTCTTCTCCGCTCACAACACATAGAAACACACAGTGAACACATGTGGAGATAAAACCTGTCGTTAAGAAAACAAGAGTTTACTCACCGACCCACCGGGTCTCCGCTCCTCCGTGTCTGTTCCTGAAGAACAGGCCTGAAACCTGGTGAACTCCTAATAACCGAAGCTGAAGTCACGAAGACAAACGAACAGTAAACGAGTCAAAAGTTTCTCCAGCGACTGATCCCGACACAATCACAGTGGATGAGAGAAGTGAGTGAACACGGTGTAAATAAAGAGGAACCTGACCTCGAGTTCAACACATCACCCTCTTTAACACGAGTAAAATTGCAATCTCCTCCTTCTTCCTGAGCGAGAGCAGAAGTGACAAACGTTAGCAAACAGACTCAAAGTGTGATAACAGGAACCCAGTGTGTGACTGAGTGTCAGTGATCACTTGCAGATATAAGCTGTGGAAACAAATATTATTCTAATACTAAAGCACTTCCAACTTTGTTTTATAGAAATGGTAAAAGAAAGGAGAGACAGTAACAAAGAAACTTTTTGATGGTAATAAAACATGAGAATCCACATTACAGTTTCTCAATGCATTGACTTGTGTTCCAGTGGAAACAACATCTCTGAACAAAGCTGGATGTGAAAAAGGTTTTTCTTTCATTGGAGTTGATGTATCAGGCTCAGGAAGATGTAAAAGAACAGGAAGAACATCAGTGACACAAGTTCTCTTCTCCTGTCGGAAGTTATTTTACATCCTGAGGTGGTGGAAGTTCACTGAACCAAATGAATATAGACATCTCGCACACAAACACACCCACACCCACACACGCGCACGCTCATGCACTCTCTCACACACACACCCACACACACACACACACACACTCACACACACACACACACACACGGACACACACTCAGGTTCCTAAGTCTTGTTTTTAGTGCTGCCTTCAGCTGCTATCGAAACAAACACTACACAGGGGACAAACACAGTTTGTTCATCTACTAAAGAAAACCGTCTGGTGAACTTTTATGATTATGTAATAACTTTGTAATACAGTTTAATTAAATGATTGAAACCTGAATCATTCTAAATAATCTTCAGTGGTGTATTTATTTGCAGCATCGTCTGTTCACAGCTTCATTACCTGAACTCATCACCTGCATGTGTGCCTCCGCGCAGGTGTTATAAGGTTCAGTGGCTTCAGCCCTTTTTTAAGTATATGTAATTCTAATTCAAACTTCAGACTGTATGTTCTTAAGATTTTAAATTTCACTGCTCTGTTTTGCGGCTCCAGACAAGTTTTATTTGGTGGAAGAGGAGAAATGGCTCTTTTGATAGTAAAGGCTGCTGACCCCTGCCAAAGAGGAACAACAGAAGATCTCAGGAAGTGTTGGAACAACCAGTGACCACACGGTGGAGACAGAGGAGAAGACATTTGAAGATTCATTTAGATTTCAGTGGATAAATGGAAGCTTGGAACTGCAGGTGGCGCTAGAGGACAAGATAGAAGTTCACCAAAGTCATGAGCAGTCCTCTTCTGTTCTGTATTTAAGCTTTTCATCCCCTGATGAGTAAAATCCTAAATGTGTCTATAAGTGCTTAAACTTAGTATAATCCGTCATCACACACACTAAATCAAAAACTTAACACGGGTGACATTTGAAGAAAAAGAAGCTTAATGCAGGAAAATAAAAGTTTTTCTAAAATGCCATCAAAAACCAGCACAGTTAACATGTGAATACTCAGTAAATTATATTCTACTGCATCGAGTATTTATGAAACAATCAAACATACAAAAGGCAAAAGACTCTCCGGCTAAAATGACGTCTCATGGCTGACGGAGGTTTTACTCAGTACAAGACTGGGATGCAAATCCACACAGCAAGACAACAGAGCCAGAAAACACTTGGATGTACTGGACACATACAAGTACAAGAGTCAAATATTTCTGTCCAGAACGTAGACGGGAGCCGTGTATCAAAATACTCTGCGACGTACGGAAACCTGGAGGCCGGACGTCCTCACACAGTCTGTTCACACTCCAGAAACTGTCACTGTCTGGAGGAGACAACGACCTGAAAACTGTGATTCATCGTTAAAAACACAAAAGTATTTGATCTGAGAAACAAAAAGACACAGTGTGTTAGTTCCTGTATTTCAACCGAAGCTGCGTCGCCTGAACTTTTATATCAGAGGTCAACAACTAAACTACACTCACCTGAACATGAACAAAACTCAGGATCAATCAATGATTCAACGTGAGACATCTTTAAACTGTTATTATCTCTAATTCCTCCTTGCACCCCCACTCTCCAACTCGTCTCTTAAAGACAGAAATCAGACGGAGACACTTTCCCGTCCTCATTTCCACACTAAGTCTTGTGATATCCTGTAGTTTTCTCTGTGTCAATCATCAGATAAAAACTCTTTTCTCTTCTCACTCCTCTGCTGCTGAAGCCTCGAAACTCTTTAAGAACAAATAACACAAATAAATATTCTCATTTCAGAAATGGTCGTAAGTTAGACAGATGTCTCACTCTGCTCCAGTTTACCTCAAACATGCGTTGAGAGAGAGAAAGAGGTTAAACGGAACCTGAACCTGAGCTAAACACAAACTTCAACTAACCAAAACTTAAACTAACTTAAACTAAACCTGAAACTATGCAGTGAATGAACGTCTTGTGAAACAGCGGCAGATTAGATCAGATTCTGATAAATAATAAATA
>NC_061501.1:19154827-19212855 GCF_022539355.2 Hippoglossus stenolepis | reverse complement strand
ACTGAGACTTGATATTTTACAGTTTAACCATGAACTGTATTATTAATACTTTTAATTAAAAAATGTCTATTGTCAAATGTTTACATCTGTTTGTATTGGTTTATTCTGTAAAATGAAAAGTTTCTATATCAGCAAACATGAAGCAGATGTGTTCAGAACGCTCTCAGATTATTTCTGTTATTTCGGAGGAGATATTTGTTTCAGGTTTGTGGAGTATAGCCAAGGGCTATCAAAGAAATGCATGATATGTAAAAAGAAGTTCAATGGATTTAATAAGATTAAGAGAGAAAGAAAATGTCCTGGATGTTTGATAGTTTCACATCTTCTGCAGTTTGTGTTTATGACTGATGAAGAATAAAAATCCAGAGATTAAGATTTCAGCAGTTTGAATTTTCTTTAATTTTCTTTACAGGTCAGTGACAATGAAGAAATAATGAGAACACGCAGATAGAAATGATGTCAGACAGAAAAGACAAACAAATACCAGGATGAAGAAGAGGAGCTGAACAAGTAGAAGATGAAGACGCCAACTTGGAAAGATCGAGGAGATTCCAGAGCTTTTGGTGATGAGGCCGATTGTCAGGTTTCCATGTGAACGAGTCCGACCTGACAATATCCCGTTGCCTTCTTTCTTCAGGGAAAGACCAAACGGCTTCAGTCATCAGAACCATCAAACCCATTTGAATCCAGCTGCTGGTTTGAGGTGGAGACATAGCTTTTGCTTTAAGTCTGTTTTAACTCACAACATCCCCGGCAGAGACTTGAAACCAACAGCACCTGAATGAAACAGCCTGAGACCAAAACTAATCTGACACGTTCAGCAGACTCCACACAACCTGAACTAGGTTAAGCTGAATTTTTAATAATTTAAAGCTCTGAAAGAATGTACAGATTTGTATTTATATCTAATTGTTTGTATTTATTAAAATGTATTTATCTAAATCTGTGTGGTATCTTTCTGTATTTGACACATTTAGGATTTTACTCTATCAAGGAAAGCTTAAATACAGAACAGAGGAGGACTGTTTATGACTTTGTGAATCCTATCTTGTCCTCTGAAGGCACCTGCAGTTCCAAGCTTCCATTTATCCACTGAAATCTCTCTAAATGACCTATTAAATGTTTTCTCCTTCTGGCTCCACCGTGGTCACTGGTTGTTCCAACACTTCTCAGCCAGGAGAAACCGAAACACACACAGTGTGAGTCGGTGGTGTTGTGACTAAATGCAGCCGCTGCTCATGAAAGCTGAAGTGTGCTTGTCAGGTTCAAATCAGCTGGAAAGTGGGAAACATGTCCTGATGTGTTGAACTCGAGGAAGCTCCTCTTTATTTACACTGTGTTCACTCACTTCTTCATCCACTGTTCAAGCTCTGTCTTCGTGACTTCAGCTTCGGCATTAGGAGTTCACCAGGATTTCAGGTCTGTTCTTCAGGAACAGACACGGAGGAGCGAGACCCGTGTCGTGGTGAGTAAACTCTTGTTTCTCTTAACGACAGGGTTTACCTCCATGTGCTCACTCAGCCATGCTGTGAGCGGAGAAGAGAAACTGTTAGAATGATAACAGACTCCGGTCCTGGAGAACCACGTTCCCAAATAAACTGCAGAAGAAGAAACTTGTTTCTGAGAAATCTGCAGGAGTTTGAGGGGGCACACACTGTACAGAGTCACTGCCTATCACACCGATGTTCACTGTGAGTCTACAGCTCGGAACTTCTTCTTCTCTGTAACCAGCTGTTAACCTGCCCTTCTTCCATTGATCCACATCCAGTTCCTCACAGAATGACAGAAAGATGTCTGGGTTCAAGCCCTGGCTGATCCTCAACAGGGACTCTCACCACAGCAGGTACGTGAAGTCTGATTCACTTCAGAAATCACAGGTTCTGTTTGAACGTAGTGCCTTTGTACAGGCATGTTGGTTTCCATCAGACGAAGCAGGACACAGGAGAAATGATTTGGTGAAGGTTTATAACAAATACAGAGAAACACATGTTCTCACTGAGCTGAGGTGAAACAGTTCACACCAGATGTTGGGTTCTTTTTATTCTTCATCGAAACTTCATCACAACAGAACAGAACTGAGTTGTGGTTTTTAAAGGTGTGGTGTGTGTGTGTGTGTGTGTTTGTGTTTTTTTGTGTGTGTGTGTGTGTGTGTGTGTGTGTGTGTGTGTGTGTGTGTGTGTGTGTGTGTTGAATAAATGTCAGCTCTTGTGATTTGATAATGATGTCATCACACATGGAGGGGGAAAATGAAAAGCCAGCCGATCCAAGGATACAGCACCCAACCAGTTTTGTTCAGACGGGTTCAGGTCTCTGAGTTTCTCTGAGTTTCTCCTGGTTCACAGCAGAATATACAGAGAAAATTAACTTTCAAATACAGTTTCAACGCTACCTTAAATTAATGTCATAAACATAATGATTGCATTGCTGCCTTTGCACATATCAAAAATAAAAGCCCACCAGTGTTTTCTGCAGACCATAGGACTGTATATAAAGAGGTTACACGTATGATCTTTAGCACGCCTGTCCGCCCCACAGATCCTCACATGGGTTTCTGTGTTTCTCACGTTAGTTTTATGTATTTTTACTCTTGAGGGTTAAGAACAGAGGATGTCTCACCTCTTGTTCTATGAGACACATTTAGATTTGTGAATATGGGCTCTACAAATCAAAATGTTATTGACTTTTTGGGAGCTGTCTGTCTTTATTTACTGTTCGTGATCCGACCTCCTTCTATAACTAAACTGTACAAACTCTAAAACATTATATAAACATTCAATGAGAATTCTTAGCACATTATTCTACAGTGTTTGTCACCAGTTATGAATTAGTTAAAAGTGAGCGAATCTACACGAAAACACTGAAATCTGCTTACAATCATATTTTAATTGTTTACATGCTGCTTATCAACGGCTTAATTTTCATGTGTTAGCATTATAATAATAATATATGCAGAACAAAAAAATAAAGTTTAAATGTTTATTCAAACCACACAAATCAAATTAAAATACTTCAGTTTAATTATTCTGTTATTCTGATGAAAATATAATTGAATTGAACTAATAAAGTGGTAAAGACTATGCAGTGAGAATATATATTTAGCACAGTGAATATATTGTTAAGAGGGTTCGGGTATTCAAACCTCTGGGCTGGAATACCTGCCCTTTAATAGCCTGCTTCTTTTTAGATTCGCAGTCAGATCATTTGCCGCTGCAGTTTCTCAATGGATTTTATTTTCAAGAGTCACCAATTCTACGAAGTCTGAAGTGAAGTTAAATAAAAAGTTAAATTGAATCAGACCTCTGCTCTTTGACAGCTGGTGATCATAATATTTCATCGCCTCTCAAAGAGTTGCCTGAGGAAATTAAGCCTTGTTCTCCTGTGTGATCGCCGGCACTGGTTGTAGTGTCTGTGTGTGGAAACTGTGCAGGAACACGTGTCGAGAGTGGCTAGTGTGAGTCCACTGTGCTAAATAACATCGTTATTCCACCAGTCACCGGCTGTTTCCTCACTTGTCTGATGTCTGGAGCCGAGGTTTGATTTCCTTTACTGAGACTTCACAGTAAAATAAGAATCCGAAAACAAGGGACTTGAACCAGGAGACATGTTGCTTATGTTCCACATCAAGTCAAAGCTCAATCAAAACAACCACTACTCACAGACCTCAAATAAAGGTCCCATGCTGGTGACACGCTGCTTATGACACAGGGAAACACAAATTCAGTGACCAAACTTTCACAAAAATAAATCTTTCTTTACGTCTAACAGATCCTAAATTCTTCATCACAAAGAATGTTCAGATTTTTCTGAATCTCAAGGTCAATTTTCTAAATGAACATTTTGTGATCAACAATGTCAACCTTCCTTCCAGCTTGGTGAATCTGTTTCTTTAGTCCATATTGTTGGTTTGACAGTAAATGCACGTTACATATTCGAATGCCTCGTGGCAGGAGGTTGCTTTTGTGAGTTGGCTCAGATAAAACTACTGTATGTTAATTGTCAACAGCCAAACAGACAGACAGTTCCATCAGATATTTACATTCACAATCCGTCTGAGAGCAAATGCTCTAATTGCACTTAAAAGAAGCTTCTATTCGGGCCACAGTTGATCCTGAACTGGTTAAGCTTTACCCGTGTCTCACAGATGATGAGTGTCTCCCATGCTTTAGCGAGAGTCAGTATCTTACCCTGGGTAGATTTCAGCCTGGTACAGTCCCAGCCATCCACTGGATGAAGGTGGAAGCAGTGGAAACACTCCTGTCCACTCCTACCAGAGCCAGAGACCAGATTGATCTCCTCCAGAGCTGAAGCCCAGAGGCCGGACATCGCTGTTCAAAGAGCAGATCTCCAGAGGGAAACGCCCTTATCAGGTTGGACGGGGCTGCAGCTTCAGGACAAGTAGATACCAGTGCTACACCAGCACCATCACTGAGGCAACAAGGAGCCACGGCTCATCAACCTGAGAGCAGATGGTAAAGAAACTCAGTGGAAAACAGATCACAAATACTAGAAATGATATTTCACCCTCCTTGCTGTTACCTTGTTTAACATGTGTACTTGTTGGGCCGAGTTGAAGCTGATACTTAAGCATTGGACGTCTCGCTGTTTGCCGCACCATTACCTCTTTGAAACATGGTTAGTCACTAAAGTACGAATCCTGGGACAGGCTGGATGGGACGGATCCACCAAGGAGTTTCCTCGGTTTCAATGCAGCCCTGAATTGGGAGACACAGCTCATGCTCAGCTCCACACAATTATGTGACATGTTAAATAATAAGCACAACAAGTCAAAATTAATGAAGAGCTCCACAGTGCACGAGGCAAAGATGATCACGAGTTCTAAAAGAGAAATGTTGTCTTGCAGTTTGGAAAGCACACGTGATTATTGAGCAGGTGAGAATAGAGTTTGCACTGCTACCGAGGGGGATTCACCCCAGCCGCAGCTCACCTGGTCCACCAGGCTCCACCCAACGTGACCCCTTCAGAACCAAAACTCTGCCAGTGAAGGAGACGAGCAGCAGCTCTATGAGATCAGCAGCACACTGACACTGTCAGACAGAGACACTGCTCTGATTCGCAGCCTCAGCACCGCAGTGGCAGGAGGAGCGCGGTGGTATCAACCCAGCACGTTTAATCTGCTTCTATGGGAACTGAACCTTGCTTGTTTCACCTATGCATTTGCTGCATATTTTATATCTGCTCCTACAGATAACTTACATTTTAGTATCAATGATTCTCAATTCTTACTGCTTTTTGTTTCTTTGTCTGCTGAATATTTCCACTAAACTAGTTGTGAGGATGGAACGTGGGCCACAGGTCCTCAGTAGAGCTCAGACCTCCACAAGGCCCAACAGTCTCCTTATGAAACCACATGGAAATTCACCAGGCCCAAGATCTGCACCAAAGTTTCTGGACATTTTCCCTGAGAGGACTGATGTGTGTGAAATGTGGTGCAGCTTGAATTGACTGTTGGTCCTTGGAGGAGATATCAGCTCCACTGAGTGACCTTCTAGTTCAGTTCATCACTCCAAGGCCACACCCTCCTCCACATGAATCATTCTGATGATAGGAAATGTTCAGAAAGTCTCATCAGAGCCTGAAACCACATTCTGACAACGATGATATTATTTGATCCCCTTTTCTTTTCAGCTCATTATCCATGTGTCACCGAGTGGAACAACAATCCACTGCACTGCTCCGCACCAAACTTCGACACACCAAGGTAGTTCAACCACAGCCAGATCACAGAACCGTGACCGGTCTACGGCCCCCCAGGGCCCCAGAGCAGTGGAGGCAGCAGGTGGAGGATGTGTCGCGCCAGGGCAGCCCACGCTGCACCTCTTTATCTTCAGATCACCAGGAACGCTTCACCTGTGAACTCAGTAGTGAAGAGGGAGACATTTCATCAACAGCTACGTGACGATAGAGGAAGAGAAGATCCCATGAGACGAGAACTGATTGATGAAACTCTCAGAGCTGATCGTCAGACCTTAGCTGGGCAGTGAGCCCTGTCCTCCCAGGAGCAGATCTCAGGGCTCGCCTCCTCCAGCTCATCAGAGCATCATGTCCACATGTTGTCAGAGAACATACAGAATCCAGGAGTAAGCCACACACACACAATACCACGCACTTACACTGAAGACACATCACTGCACTTTGCTGATGCTACAGTTCTACTCTGAATTACAGGTTTTTCAGGTTCAGTTGCAGGAATTGTGGCCGGAGTACTCACATGGTGTGTGTAGCATTAGGAGCTGGAGCAGGATTATACTATTTTTAGAAGACTAAGGGTAAATATTAATATTTACAATAATTCTGCTATTTATTTATTATGTGTTGTTTCTTCTAATGATTATTTCTTTTGAACTCAGAGAAAAAAGAACAAACACGAAATGGATCATCCACAATCAGACGCTACAGAGAGGAAACCTTTAAAGTAAGTTTACTGTATATTCTGTACTGAGAGTTACAATATTCTGCTCTAAAGAATAACCCTGTTGTCATGGAGATGCTGTAAACTACTTTATTCTTGTCACGTTGCTCTAACAGCTTCATCTCAGCTGCATCAGCAGACACATCCTAAAGCATCAGTTTCTGAGAGTTCGTTCAAAAACCATATCGATATTAGAGTGAAAGAAAATCTGATTCATGAAGATACATGAATATGAGTATGACCCTCCTAGTGTGTGTGTGTGTGTGTGTGTGTGTGTGTGTGTGTGTGTGTGTGTGTGTGTGTGTGTGTGTGTGTGTGTGTGTGTTCCCACCCTGCGTTTGTACGCCACCACCAACCAGTGCAGTGTCCGTCCCTCCAGGTTCCTGACATGTTGCATTCACAATAATATGAGGTCACTATAACCCTTGACCTTTGACCTCTGACCACCTGAATCTAATGAGTTCCTCTGTCAGTCTGAATGAACGCTTGAACCAAATCTGAAAGGATTCTCTTGAGGAGTTTTTAACATGTTCATGAGGCAAAGAGGGGATTTACCAGGGTGAGGGTCACATGATCACGTTTTGTATGAATGTTGTGTTTTCTGATTTTATTCTAACAGATATTTTCTTTAATTACAGACTCCGTGGTTGTCGACTCTCAGAGACTCAGTGTGAAGTCTTGGCCTCAGCTCTGAAGTCAGACCCCTCACGTCTGACAGAACTGAATCTGAGCTTCAACGAGCTGCAGGATTCAGGAGTGAAGCTGCTGTGTTCTGGACTGGAGAGTCCAAACTGTCGACTGGAGACTCTGAGGTCCTTAAATCCTTCTTCACTTTTCAGACTTTCTTTCTTATTGGGTCATTATTTATTTAAATTGTCTCAGTTCTGCTCTGCTCACTGTCCCTCAGTCATCTGTCCCTCACCCAGCCTGTCAGTCACGTCCACCTCATCAACTCCATTCACCTGCACTCACCTGCTCCTGATCACTAAGAAAGTGTCAGTAAATAACATGTGGACTGAGGCCGAGCACTCGTCCTCCTCAGGTTTTCAAAATAAGACACATTCTTATTGAAACACGTTGGACAGTTGATAAGTATAGAAACAAACAGGAAGTGACTGTCAGGAGCCATCCCTACTTTAAACAGTGTTTAATTACACAAACCTGCTCAGTGACCAACACACAGAGAAGAAGGAGATGAATGAAACAATGGTCCAACATGTCTGATCTGATATTTATCTTCAGGTCACAGACTGGACTGAGGTCAGCAGCATGTTGAGAGTCTGTGTTGACATGATGACGATCCACAACAACAGGAGGACACATTCTAATATTCATATTTCTTTATTCAGGTTGAAGAACTGCAGTCTGTCAGAGATCAGCTGTTCTTCTCTGGCTTCAGCTCTGAGGTCAAACCCCTCTCATCTGAGAGGACTGGATCTGAGAGACAACGACCTGCAGGACTCAGGAGTGAAGGAGCTGTGTGGTTTTCTACAGAGTCCAACCTGTCGACTGGAGACTCTGAGGTCAGACATCATGTTTTAATGTTAAAGGTTCAGTCTAAATATAATGTATATATTTAAATATAAAGTATTTAATTCTAAAGTCTGTAAATATAAAGTATTTAAATATAAATGTCTCATTCTAAAGTAAAGAAAACAACAACTGGTACAATTCAGATGAAACTAGTGAAAACATCTCTAGGATTCTTTTCTCTTCAGTTTCTAACAATGGATCCTTTCACCTGAATCTTCCACACTGGAGCTTGAAGGTCAAAGTGCAGAACATGTGTTCCTAACAGTGAACACTGATACTGAGCTGAGAGATGTTTGTAGAATGAGCTGAGGACCGAGTCCGGCTCAATGTGACTGAAGTTTTACTGACAGAGAAACAATCCAATGCTGGACAATGTGTCCATGTAAGGGCCTGCCAGGGTCCACAGAGACGTGTTGCTCAAATCTTTATTCACAATAAACATAATGTCAACAGACTGGCTTGCAGCCAGTCTCACCAGTGTCGGAGTTTGGCCCAGTCTTGAGTCCTCTGAGTTTGAGTCTGAGGCGCGCCGCTGCCTGCATGAGACCAATCACTAACAGCTCACTCCTGATTGATCTCTATAAGGGAGTGCCAGCCCCTCACAGTAATGTTTCTGTGGAAGCTAACCAGGACTTGTCCCGGTGGTCCTGCGGACTGACCACATGACAGCGTGCTGCGTTGGTGTTCTGGGACTGGGCTCAGTGTCCAGACTCCAAGTTGATTATATTTGATTCCTTTTATTTTTAGGACCAAGTTCTTCAGCCCTGTTTCTTCCACTTTGGGTTCATTTCCAACATGAAACCCTTCCTCTGGTTTCAGGACTTACACGGGGTCGTCCATGCCTTTATCTTTTCACCACTAGATCTCTGTCCCGCCCTGTACACACGTGTTCCTCAGGCTCCCTGCACCACTTTCAACTGGTCCAACTGCTGCTCAGATCATCGCCACTTCAAGAAAACATGATCATAGAACTGCTCGCCCTTTCACACATCAACTGTGGAACATGTTCTGACAAGTGGGTCGGACATTTTCTGGAGCTGAAGCAGCAGCAGGAGATTGTCCGGGTCCGACTCGTTCACAGCAACAGGAACATGTGGGAACATTCAGACGAGGGGCGGAGCCAAAACACATATCTCCATGATAACCATGGTTACGTTAAGTTATGTTAAGTTACAGGTTCACTGTGAAGGAGTTAGTGACGTCTCCAGGTGTCGTACATGTGAACGTAGTCCACTTGTTCACGTGTACGACTCCTGAACATGTCCAGCAAGATATTTAGAGACATCTAGTGGTGAAGTTACATATTACAAACAACTGAACCCCGAGGACACGAGGACTTTCAAGCTGTTTTCAGTCATGAACTCTGTAAAATAGTGTCTGGACATTTTCTGGACTTTGACTTTCACATATGAAGAACGTGTGGAGCAGCAGGAGGCCGGACATGACGTATAAATCTTGCTGTGGAAAGATCAGTGTTGTTGTTTACAGCTCATCCACACCGGCGTCGGCCCTCATCACCAAAAGATCTGGAATCTCCTCGTGTTTCCAAGTTGACGTCTTCGTCTTCTACGTGTACGGCTCCTCTTCTTCATCCTGAGATATTTGTGTTCTTCCAGTTTCACGTCCGTCACGTGTTAGAAACCTCATCAACACGTCCACTCGCTCTCTGGGAATCCTCTGGACATTCACCTGCTCTATTCTCACATGGACTCACTCAGAAACTTTATTAGGAGGCTGCAGGAAAAGTTCCAGAAAATGTCCAGAACAACTTGACTCAGACTTCAGGTCTAAAAACAGAGACAGTGATGTTTAGTCAAAGTCCTTTATTTTCACACATGAACTCAGTTTGATTTACAGTTAAGTTTTATTCTTTATCCAGGTTGAGGGGCTGCAGTCTGTCAGAGATCAGCTGTTCTTCTCTGGCTTCAGCTCTGAGGTCAAACCCCTCTCATCTGAGAGAACTGGATCTGAGTCTAAACAACCTGCAGGACTCAGGAGTGAAGGAGCTGTGTGGTTTTCTACAGAGTCCAACCTGTCGACTGGAGACTCTGAGGTCAGTTCACTGACTGACGTTTGTAGATCTCATATCTATAAAACACCATTTATACACAATTTATCTCATTTAATTCTAATTTAACATAATTCCTCTTCATACATAACTTGAATCCATTCATTAATTAATCTGTGACATTTTAAATATTCAGCTACTTGTTAAAACACTGAGTTTAGTTCTGGATTTCCTAAACTGATCTGCAGGACAGAGACCGGGTCCAAATAATCTATTTGTACTGAATCAGGACTCGTTTTTAGTCCAACATGTCTGATTTCATATTTGTCTTCCATGTTATGAGTCTGTGCTGACATGAATATGTGTCTGTTATTTTCACACATGAACTCAGTTTAATTTACAATTAAGTTTTATTCTTTATTCAGGTTGTGGGACTGCAGACTGACAGAGATCAGCTGTTCTTCTCTGGCTTCAGCTCTGAGGTCAAACCCCTCTCATCTGAGAAAACTGGATCTGAGTGACAACGACCTGCAGGACTCAGGAGTGAAGGAGCTGCTTGATCTACAGCAGAGTCCAACCTGTCAACTGGAGACTCTGAGGTCAGTAGATGGTTGGAGTCAGTCCACGCTGCTTTCATCAGTATGTTACTCAACACAGTCAGTATCACAGATCCAGGGTCTGTGCTACCAAGCAGGATTTGTGGTTATCAGGTTAACTTCAGGTTTAGTTTTTTCAGTCCTACGAAGCTCGTCCACTTCTTAACGAGGTAAATTACCATGGTAACTTCTGATGAACGGCTAACCTGCTCCAGGTTAAGTTGGAGATCAACCCGTATTGAAGCTCCGCCCACTGACCACAGTGACTCTACACCAGGGGTAATCAACTCA
This sequence comes from Hippoglossus stenolepis, assembly GCF_022539355.2. NCBI lineage: Eukaryota > Metazoa > Chordata > Actinopteri > Pleuronectiformes > Pleuronectidae > Hippoglossus > Hippoglossus stenolepis. Next base: position 19,201,997 of record NC_061501.1, on the reverse strand, counting down.
AATTTAAAGAGGTCCAGTTATAGAAAATTTCTTGAAGCAAAGGTCCGGAAGATCATAATGTCTAACTATTTAGTGTGATACATATTTAAGTAGCCTAGTAGTTGTATCAACATCTGCATGTACTAAATACCTGACTGTCAAATCAAATGAATTCAGTACGATTCAAAAACCTTTTGACAATATTTATTGTCACGTAACAAAGAACTGAACATATATGTATGATTGCAGATATGTATAATGTTCTCTCATTAACTACATAAAAGTAGGGCTGCATTTCAAAATAAGAGAAAATAAATAAAATGTGAAAATTGTGCATGTTCAAATAAAGGGCTTAACTTCAGAAAAATTAAATAAAGGGAGCAAAAGCTTGAATTTTCCTTTTTCTGTTTCACATCTTGACTCAAAAGTCTCAACCAATTTTACAGATAATAAATCTCAACACATCTTAACAATTGAACAGTTTTAGAATCACTTTCTTCCCCTGTTATATCCCACTCCCCCACTTTGTTCGTCTGTTTCTCTCCCTTTCTCCGTCTCACTCCTGTTTCTCTCCCTTTCTCCGTCTCACTCCTGTTTCTCTCCCTTTCTCCGTCTCACTCCTGTTTCTCTCCCTTTCTCCGTCTCACTCCTGTTTCTCTCCCTTTCTCCGTCTCACTCCTGTTTCTCTCCCTTTCTTTTTCTTTCTACCGTCTTCTCATGTGTAACTTGCCTCTAACTCTCTCATCTGTCTGCACTGTAGAGTCGCAATGTTTACCTCCTGGAATGCACAGACCTGATTGGCTGAGTGGTATCACGTGGGATGGCTTAACTCGCATGCAATTGGTCTGTGCGTTTCCTCATCCGCTAAACCACTACCGTAAAGACTACAAAAGCTGCGCTGATTACAAATAGAAGCGCCCCGTCAGGTTTTAAATCATAACCTTCTGATTTGGCTGTAGGTCCGGGTCCGTACGGGACGGCTTCTGGGTCCGGACCCGGACCGCGGACCTCAGAGACAGTGTGTGTCCTCAGAGTCAGTGAGACAGTGTGTGTCCTCAGAGTCAGTGAGACATTGTGTCCTCAGAGACAGTGAGACAGTGTGTGTCCTCAGAGACAGTGAGACAGTGTGTGTCCTCAGAGTCAGTGAGTCAGTGTGTGTCCTCTGAGACAGTGTGTGTCCTCAGAGACAGTGAGACAGTGTGTGTCCTCAGAGACAGTCAGTGTGTGTCCTCAGAGACAGTGTGTGTCCTCAGTCAGTGAGACAGTGTGTGTCCTCAGACAGTGAGACAGTATGTGTCCTCAGAGACAGTGTGTGTCCTCAGTCAGTGAGACAGTGTGTGTCCTCAGAGTCAGTGAGACTGTGTGTGTCCTCAGAGACAGTGTGTGTCCTCAGAGACAGTGAGACAGTGTGTGTCCTCAGAGACAGTGTGTGTCTTCCACTCGTCTTGTTAGTAAACAACAGATTCAGATCTCGTGGCCTCGAGTTATTTATCTCGTTCACACGTTATTATATATTTTTACCAAATGCCACCAGGGGGCGCTGTAACTTACACATTGACACGATCCCAGATGTTTCACCAGCTGTTCTTCCTGCATTTAGCAGCTGTGACTGAGTTTCTTTTATTCTGGATCATGTGTTTGTTCTCCTCTGATTTTTATTATAGAACAGTTTGATCCTGGTTGTGAAATATGAGGCTCTGCTGTCAGTCAAACTGTCCATGTCTGTGATTGGTCACACACAGTAGACCCCGCCCCTTTTATGTGCACGCTCAGATCTCGATGAGGAAAACCTGAGTTAACTTAACGAGTTGATAACCAGCGTCATGTGACCACTTAGCCTGACTGTGTCTGTCAGGTTCAGTTGAGCTGGATCTCAGAAAGATCTCCTGGACATGTTGAAGTGTCTTCGTAGTTCAGGCCTCAGTGTTTCCTCAGTGAAGCTGTGAGAGGACAATGAGGACAGACGTCAGGATTGGACAGAGACACAGAGAGACAACAGTCGGCCAATCAGACGAGCCACAAGCTGCTTGGGATCATTTGATTGAGTTGACGTGAAGACGACAGTTGTTGTTGTTTTCATGTGAACAGGAAATGAAGCTGGACCACAGCTGACAGCCTCACACGAGGAACAGAGACGCTGTCGTCTTCATCTGATCTGAGACAGTTTGTTCTCTCACTTCATCAGTGAAGAACTGATCAGGTGGATCTTTGTCACAGCTCTGAGATCAGTGGGACTGAAGCCTCTCCTCATCACCATGGTAACCAGGAGCTCTTTATACAGAGCAGAACCTCTGCTGAGGTCCATCTGTCTCATCTGGTCCCAGTTTGTCAGAAGCAGATGTTCATCAACACACAGTGAAACATGTGTTCACCTGTAACAGCAGTAAATCCACCTCTCAGGTGTCCACTCTGCACTTTGACATGCAGAGGAAACACACGTAGCTCTTAGCGTGTTCATTCCAACACGTGAACATGAAGCAGAGAGGAAGCTGCTCCACCTCTGAACAGGACTGAAGTCCCTGCTGCTCTTTCTACTGGATGTGCTGCATCACTGACTCACAGCTGATGAAGTGAGTCTCTGTAACACTGATGTCTTCTTCTCTCAACAGATGGGAGTGGTGATCTTTGTGGATCTGAGTGTGAAGAGGACAGTGTGTGTGGACGGAGGCTGAGCTGTGTCCTGAGGATCCAGAGGCTGAAGCAGCAGCAGCTTGTGTGTAGAGCGGCTCTGACTGGGCCTTGTTGCTGGGAGGCAGAGTGGAGACAGAGCTCCAGAGGAATCAGAGGAGGTTGTTGTAATATGTGACTTCACCACTAGATGGCCCTCGCTACCGATTGTGTTTATTCACATGAAGAATGTGTTTATTGAAATGACAACACAAGCAGAATATATAACCCCTCTATAAAGAGTCATATATGTGTTTAAGTTTCCTTTATTCTGTCCCACCTTTGTCCCTCAGTCTGTCTCCATGTGTGTAGAACCACATTCTGTTTGTTTATGAGCTGAAAGTTCCTGGATTCATGTCACAAATTGATTTAGTTCAACACAAAGTTAAACACAATCAAATCACTTTGAGTTTAAAATCAGAGTTTTGTCTTTGACACAAAAGATCGAAACTCTGGACTTAAAAATGGGACGTTTTCATTTCTGCATCAGGTGCAGAGCGGTGGTGGCTTTTCTACTTTTGACCCACAGGTGGCGCTGTAGTATAACAGCAGCACATCCCAGTCAAAGCCTTTATATTCAGTCTATGAGTCAAACACATGGATCATTTCCTCTGTGACAAACCAGATGTAACGAGAAGAAAAACATCTCAGAGAGAAAAGTCCTGTTTCTACTTGTCTCTGCTTTAATGCTCAATAAACATCCTTCCACCGACTTCACTGGAATCATGACTCTGCTTTTCTTTCCTCTTGCAAACAAACAGGTGGAAACATCTCGTCCTTGGTGCAGGTAAAAGAACAAAATCACCAGTTTGACATCATGGAAACAACCAGAAGAAAAGTGAATGAGACATTTACAGTATGAAGAAGAGTCGATGAAGAGCAGAGCATCTTTAAGTCTCTGAGGAAACTGTTTCATAAACATTTTACCATATTTAATAGAAAACTGACCCGAGGACGTTTTATACAAACGTAGATGAAGATTCTTGTTGTACGTTCTCGACACCACCTCAGAACAACCACAAGGGGGAGACTGTAGCAGGCCTCTGGGAACAGCAGCATGCTGGGAAATAATTGATGATGGGAGGTTCACAGCAGAGACAAGGGACAGAAAGTGTCTGAGAGATGATGTCCTGAAGACAGTGGACATTTTGGGCCTGTTGTGTTGAACAGTTTGTGTTATTCTGTGGAGACACTTGTCTCAACATGATGATTTCACTTCATCTTCAAGCCCGTCTCAGTTCTTTGTGACTTCAGGATAAGAAATGTTTGACAGAGTCAGTTCCTGACAGGCTCAAGTTCTCACTGTATGGAGAGGTCATCATGTGACTTTGTTATGATCCTCAACACACGTGTGTCAGTGTAACATGTGACTGTGACGCCATGTTCATGAACACGCTGCTCTAACATCTGTCCAGCAGATGTTGAAGCTCTGAGGTCCACTTCCTCTGCACCAGAGTGAGACCATCATCTCTTCATGGAGCTGTGCACGAGGCTGTTGTCACGGTGACCAAACACAAAGTGTGAACAACACGTCGTCCAAAGGATCCGATTTATGGGATATACTTTGTACTGATGGAGAAAAGATTGTGCTCGTGATGAAATTCTACATCTGATCAATACAGATGTAGCCAGATGCGCGCTCCCTCCCTACCTGTTGCAATGGCGCACCAGTCGTTAGGCGACGTCAGGCGTCCCGTATTTAAGGAGGCGGCCGTGTTTGGCTCGCCCTCCTTCTGTTTCCGCTAGGGTTAGGGTTGGTTCCTTCTAAATATCCCCCCTCATACGCAGCGTGACTGACCGCTGGCGTGGGATCGCTCCGCCGGGGGACGTTCGGGGTGCAGTTGCGGGTTTGCTTTGTAAGTAACGTTGTCTGCCGTCTCTTGCTTATCTTACCCCAGCTGACTGTTTATGTCATGCTACAGCTGGACTCATCTACGGCTGGGGGAGACTCCCACCCTCCGTGTTGCTGTGACGGTGCCTTGGCTTGCAGGGTGGTGCGTATGGCCCCATTATTCATCAAATTCAGTTATGTTGTCATTAATTATTAAATTTGTTTATTTCGCCTTCCTAGAGGCCCTGCTCCTTCGTCGGCCGTCATTGGCCACCACGCCTCAGACGAACCTGCTGTTATGGCTTTTACTGGAAATTGCACTGTCTTAACCACACTTTTATGAACTGTTGCGCCTGATAAGTTAAACACTGCCTGGCTCAGGACCAAGGAAGTGTGTCGTTCTTAAAACGTACTGTCTCGTGCACTGTGGCTCTCCACGCTACACCTTCACGGTGCGTGGAGTGATCACCACGGAGGGACGCCTAGTTTTTAGCAACCTTTAAATCCCATTTACATTGTGTTCTTATTGGTTGGTATTTGGCTTATTTTGTTGTTTTGTTGTTCTGTTTTGTTTTGTTGTTTTCAATTCGGACATGTTTTAATTATCCTTTTATTGTTGGTCAGGTGCTGTGGGCCTGAGGCGGCGACCCAATTCCTGGTGGTGGTGTTTTCTTCACAACCCGTTTTGTTGGTTTGCTGTGTCACGGGTGGCGAGTTTATTAATCCTTCCCCTCTTTCTTTGGTTGTCGTCGCTGTGGTAAGTCCCAGCCCTGTCCCTGGTTGCTCATGTCAAAAGTGTTTTATTTCTTATGTTAAATTGTTATTCTGTTTGTTTCATTGTGTTTTTGTTTGTATTTATTCCTGTTATATTAAAGTTCTTTCTTGTTAGTACAACACGTCTCCTGCCCCGTGATTCAAACGAAACCTGTGCTGTTGCACTCACCATATTTTAGTATTTCCTGGAGGTGAAACTCCCCAGGTGGCGTTGTGGCAACTTCTCACTATCCCCGCTTTCCCACCACGCTACATTCATCTTTTATTATTCATCAGTTGATTTCATTCATCCACCAAACAAAACTATTTAAATTCAAACACACAAGAAGCAGAATCTGATCTAATCTGCAGCTGTGGTTTAAGTTTAGGTAAGTTTAAGTTTGTGTTCAGCTCAGGTTCAGGTTAGTTTAACCTCTTTCTCTCTCTCAACGCATGTTTGAGGTAAACGGAGCAGAGTGAGACATCTGTCTAACTTACGACCATTTCTGAAATGAGAATATTTATTTGTGTTATTTGTTCTTAAAGAGTTTCGAGGCTTCAGCAGCAGAGGAGTGAGAAGAGAAAAGAGTTTTTATCTGATGATTGACAAAGAGAAAACTACAGGATATCACAAGACTTAGTGTGGAAATGAGGACGGGAAAGTGTCTCCGTCTGATTTCTGTCTTTAAGAGACGAGTTGGAGAGTGGGGGTGCAAGGAGGAATTAGAGATAATAACAGTTTAAAGATGTCTCACGTTGAATCATTGATTGATCCTGAGTTTTATTCATGTTCAGGTGAGTGTAGTTTAGTTGTTGACCTCTGATATAAAAGTTCAGGCGACGCAGCTTCGGTTGAAATACAGGAACTAACACACTGTGTCTTTTTGTTTCTCAGATCAAATACTTTTGTGTTTTTAACGATGAATCACAGTTTTCAGGTCGTTGTCTCCTCCAGACAGTGACAGTTTCTGGAGTGTGAACAGACTGTGTGAGGACGTCCGGCCTCCAGGTTTCCGTACGTCGCAGAGTATTTTGATACACGGCTCCCGTCTACGTTCTGGACAGAAATATTTGACTCTTGTACTTGTATGTGTCCAGTACATCCAAGTGTTTTCTGGCTCTGTTGTCTTGCTGTGTGGATTTGCATCCCAGTCTTGTACTGAGTAAAACCTCCGTCAGCCATGAGACGTCATTTTAGCCGGAGAGTCTTTTGCCTTTTGTATGTTTGATTATTTCATAAATACTCGATGCAGTAGAATATAATTTACTGAGTATTCACATGTTAACTGTGTTGGTTTTTGATGGCATTTTAGAAAAACTTTTATTTTCCTGCATTAAGCTTCTTTTTCTTCAAATGTCCAGTGTTAAGTTTTTGATTTAGTGTGTGTGTGATGACGGATTATAATAAGTTTAAGCACTTATAGACACATTTAGGATTTTACTCATCAGGGGATGAAAAGCTTAAATACAGAACAGAGGAGGACTGCTCATGACTTTGGTGAACTTCTATCTTGTCCTCTAGCGCCACCTGCAGTTCCAAGCTTCCATTTATCCACTGAAATCTAAATGAATCTACAAATGTCTTCTCCTCTGGCTCCACCGTGTGGTCACTGGTTGTTCCAACACTTCCTGAGATCTTCTGATATTCCTCTTTGGCAGGGGTCAGCAACCTTTACTATCAAAAGAGCCATTTCTCCTCTTCCACCAAATAAAACTTGTCTGGAGCCGCAAAACATATTTGATAACACAGCTTATGAAGTTATAAGTATAAAGTAATTTATAAAGTTATACTCAGTGTTGTCAGTTTACAGTTAAAATGAACTAGTTTAAAGTTCTGTTCATGCAGATGAAACTGAACTAGTTCACTTTCATCTGTTTCATATTTTATTCATGAGATGATTTAGGAGACGAACTGACGATCATGTGTTTAGTTATTAATCGATGGAGTCGGATCATGTCTGCGTGTCGCTCCGGTCACTTTAACACGGAGTCCTGACTGTGAGCGTCACGTGTTGTAGTGAGTCTGACAGTTTGACTGAATGTCTTGATGTTTAAATGCTGAGTGAGCTGTCTGAAAGAGGGCGGAGCCAGAGAGAGAGAAAGATCCAAAGTGGGGCATGACAGAAAAAATGTTAGAACCACTGACTTAACATGTCTGAACAGCCCCGGGACGATGTGCTGTCTGAAAGAGGGTGCAGCCAGAGAGAACTTTACAGAGTACTTTCAGTTTGCATCACACAATGTTCACAATGGGACTCAGAGTCTGTGAGTCTACAGTCTGAACTCTGCAGAGATCGTAGCTGCAGAGTCTGAACCTCAGCTGCTCTGACTCGGTGTCATGAGTCAAACCAGCTGTTAACTCGTCTCTTCTTCCATTGATCCACATCCAGTTCTCACAGAATGACAGAAAGATGTCTGCGTTCAAGTCTCTGGTTGTGTGGATCCTCAACATGTGGACTCTCACCACAGCAGGTACGTGAAGTCTGATCTTACTCAGAAATCACAGGTTCTGTTTGAACGTAGTACTTTGTACAGGCATGTTGGTTTCCATCAGACGAAGCAGGAAACAGGAGAAATGATTGTGAAGGTTTATAACAACATAGAGAAACACATGTTCTCACTGAGCTGGAGGTGAAACAGTTCACACCAGATGTTGGGTTCTTTTATTCTTCATTGAAACTTGATCGTCAAAAGAACTGAACTGAGTTGTGTGTGTGTGTGTGTGTGTGTGTGTGTGTGTGTGTGTGTGTGTGTGTAAATCTCAGCCCTGTGACACTCAAACACTAACGATGCTGTAACATTATATTTTCCAATGTATAAAAAGAAACAAAAATCATCACATTAAGATTTAGTTACCAAATTCATTTTAATGGTAAAAACATTAATCTGTGATGAAGTCGAGAGGAAACAGCTTCTCTTGCAGAACCAGATTGACTACGTTCCACAAACGTTCCAGAGGAAACACGTGATGATGCTGAAGTTTTGAATTTGTCACAGAATCAAACAACACATGTTGTATATAACCCAATCAGATGATGCTAACTTTGGATTCTATATTTCTATATATTCTATATCTATATTTTTATTCCACTTGATAATGATGTGTTTGTGTGTGTGTGTGATTAAATATCATCTCTGTGATTTGATAATGATGTCACCACACATGGACGCGGAAATGAAAAGCCAGCCGATCCGCGCCCATGTTAACAAACCGGTTTGTTGAGCCGCGGTTCAGGTCTCTGAGTTTCTCTGAGTTTCTCTGAGTTTCTCCGCCTGGTTCACAGCAGAATATACAGAGAAAATTAACTTTCAACACAGTTTCAACGTTTATCTTTTAAATTAATGTGATAAACATAAATGATTGCATTGCTGCCTTTGCACATATCAAAATAAAAGCCCACCAGTGTTTCTGTGTAGACCATAGACTGAACAGTGGATATAACAAGTCTACACACTCCTGTTAAAATGACAGGTTTCTGTGATGTAAAAAAATGAGACCAAGATAAATCCTGTCCGAACTGTTTCCACCTTTAATGTGACCGATAACGTGAACAATTCAATTGAAAAACAACTGAAATCTTTTAGGGGAAAAATAAAAAATAAAATAATGTGGTTGCATAAGTGTGCACACCCTCTTATAACTGGGGGTGTGGCTGTGTTCAGAATCAACCAATCACATTCAAACTCATGTTAAATAGTAATCAGTACACACCTGCCATCATTTTCAGTGACTCTGATTAATCCCAAATAAAGTTCAGCTGTTCTCGGAGGATTTTCCTGAAGTTTTCTGAGTTGCATCTTACAGCAAAAGCTCTGGGGTCTCATTTATCACCGTTGCGTACACACAAACGGGGCCTGAAGCGTGCGTACGCCACTTCTCACGCAAACGTTGGGATTTATAAAAACAAACTTGAGGGAAAATTTGCGATTTCCACGCAAACTCTGACCCATGCGTCTAACGTTTTGGAGACGGGAAAGTGACGCCCAGACGTGAGGTGGTGAACTGAAGCAGATTATTGATCCACTTCATCATTTACATTAAAACCAACAGCTTAGTTTTGATCATGCGACATTTCTGTTCCACACGAACCTTTTAATTAAAACATATATAAATCAATTTACAGCAAATTACATTTAGATTCCATTTAACAGCGGAGTTACGGGCCGAGTCATTAATAGGTTTTAATAATATCTTCTAACACTGCGCGTGTATCATCAAATCACTGCAGTGAACGACCTGGAGATCACTTACTAGAAATGAAGAAACTTTCCAAATAATATCCCAGAGGAGGTGAGGATCCACTGATGAAGGGAATCAGTCCGATGCTCTGAATAAATAAATACTGCCGTGACACTGGTGCGTGATGCTGCGTGATGTGTGCACGCGAATGGAAGGATGAGGAGGAACGAGGTTCAGCGATGTCTGATCAGCTGATATAGATTCTATTGATCTGTGATCTTTTTACTTCAGGCTCGGTTCTTTCTATCGTCTTCACTCTCACTCCCGTATTATCCACAGCAGCAGCAGAGTATCAGTGTATTTTATTTATTAGTGACATCACTGCTGTCCCATGAATCGCTCTTCCCCACCTCACTAACAAACACCTCGATGTCAGTGTCAGAAAGTTTCGCTTCCTCTTCTCATCGCTTGATGCCGTGACTCCGTCAGACTCACGGTGAAACCCATTGGTCAGCAGCATAATTTAATATTCATGCCGTGCTTTGCATTGACCATTTATGGTTGAAAGTGGGCGTGTGGAGGGCGGATTTGGAGGCAGATCCACGTACGTAACGTTTCCAGGTGGACTGTGATTTATAAGCTAACATTGCGTTCAGGTGTGCGTGCGCACGGTTTTATAAATCGGAATTTCCTTTGGCGTACGCCATTTCCGGCTTTTGGGCGTACGTACACTTTTAGTATGAATCCTACGCAATGTTTGATAAATGAGACCCTGGTCTGCAGAGAGCTTCCAAAGCATCAGAGGGATCTCATGGTTGAAAGGTATCAGTCAGGAGAAGGGTACAAAAGAATTTCCAAGGCATTAGATAAACCATGGAACACAGTGAAGACAGCCGTCATCAAGTGGAGAAGATATGGCACAACAGTGACATGACCAAGAACTGGACGTCCCTCCCAAATTGATGAAAAGACGAGAAGAACACTGGTCAGGGAGGCTTCAGAGAGGCCACAGCAACATTAAAGGAGCTGCAGGATTTCTGACAAGTACTGGCTGTGTACTACATGTGACAACCATCTCCGTGTTCTTCATGTGTTTGGGCTATGGGGTAGGGGGCAAGACGGAAGCCTTTTCTTACCAAGAAAACATCCAAGCAAAAACATACATGAAGTCTCCAAAGCATGTGGGAGAATGTGTTGTGGTCTGATGAGACCAAGGTTGAACTTTTGGCTCTAAAACAACACTGCACATCACCCACAGAACACCGTTACCCACAGTGAAGCCTGGTGGAGGCAGCATCAGGCTCTGGGGCTGTTTGTCTTCAGCTGGAACCGGGGCCTCAGTCAAGGTGGAGGGAATTATGAACAGTTCCAAATACCAGTCAAGTTTGGCACGAAACCTTCAGGCTTCCGTTAGAAAGCTGAAGATGAAGAGGAGTTTCACCTTTCAGCACGACGACCCCAAAGCACACATCCAAATCAACAAAAGCACGGCTTCACCAGAAGAAGATTAAAGTTCTGGAATGGCCCAGCCAGAGCCCAGACCTGAATCCACTTGAACATCTCTGGGGTGATCTGAAGAGGGCTGTGCTCAGGAGACGCCCTGCAATCCGACAGACTTGGAGCGCTTTTGCAAAGAAGAGTGGGCAAATATTGCCAAGTCCAGATGTGCCATGCTAATAGACTCCTCCCCAAAAAGACTGAGTGCTGCAATAAAATCAAAAGGTGCTTCAACAAAGTATTAGTTTAAGGGTGTGCATATTTATGCAACCAGGTTATTAAGTTTTTATTTTTCCCCTAAAAGATTTCTGTTTGTTTTTCAATTGAATTGTTCACGTTACAGGTCACATTAAAGGTGGAAGAAGTTCAGACATGATTTACCTTTGTCTCATTTTTCTACATCACACAAACCTTAACAGGAGTGTGTAGACTTTTTATATCCACTATATATAAAGAGGTTACACGCAGGATCTTTAGCACGTCTGTCCGTCCTGGGACAGATCCTCACATGTGGCTCTCTCAGGTTTCTACGTTAGTTTTATGTATTTTTACTCTTGAGGGTTAAGAACAGAGGATGTCTCACCTTGTTAAGTTCTTTGAGACAAATTTAGATTTGTGAATATGGGCTCTACAAATCAAATTTGATTGATTGACTTTTTGGGAGCTGTCTGTCTTTATTTTCTGTCTGTGATCCGACCTCTCTTCTATAACTAAACTGTACAAACCGAAAACATTATATAAACATTCAATGAGAATTTTAACAGCACATTATTCTACAGTATTTGTCACCAGTTATAATTTAGATAAAAGTGAAGGAATCTACACGAAAACACTGAAATCTGCTTACAATCATATTTTAATTGTTTACATGCTGCTTATAAACGGCGACTTTCAAGTGTGTTAGCATTATAATAATAATATATGCAGAACAAAAATAAAATCAAAGATGTCTGCTGAGTTTAAATGTTTATTCAAACCACACAAATCAAATTAAAATACTAGTTTAATTATTCTGTTATTCTGATGAAAATATAATTGTAATTAAACTAATAAAGTGTAAAGACTATGTGCAGTGTGAGAATATATATTTAGCACAGTGAATATTGTTAAGAGGGTTCGGGTATTCATACCTCTGGGTTTGAATACCTGCTCCTTTAATAGTCGCCTCTTTTTAGATTCGCAGTCAGATCATTTCCGTCGCTGCAGTTTCCTCTCAATGGATTTTATTTTCTCAAAGAGTCAATCTCTGACCTACGGAGTCTACAAGTGAAGTTAAATAAAGTTAAATTGAATCGACCTCTGGCTCTTGACAGCTTTGGTGATCATACATTTCACTCGCCTCGCCAAAAAGAGCTACTGAGAAGTGCCTTGTTCTCCTGTGTGGAGCGCGCGGCATACTGGTTGCTTAGTGTCTGTGTGGAAACCAGTAGAAAGCTCATGATAATAAGTAAGTCAGCCAGTGTGAGTCCATCAGCAACAACTGCATTATTCACCGAGTCACCGGCTGTTTCTCACTTGTCTGATGTTCATGGAGCCGAGGTTTGATTCTCCTTTACTGAGACTTCACAGTAAAATAAGAACTGAACAATGTGGACTTGAACCAGGAGACATGTTGTTTGTAATTCCACATCAAGTCAAAGCTCAATCAAAACCACCACCACTTCCATGGTGACCCATACAATAAAGGGTCCCATACAGACACGCTGCTTATGATGACAGGAAACACAAATTCGCAGCCAAACCTTCACAATAAGTCAACTAAATAAATTAGCTTACATTCACACACCAGGTGACAGTCAACTGGTTCTGCAGCTGAGCTGCGTTTATGTAGAGAGGTTTATACAGAGGTGTGTGTGTGTGTGTGTGTGTGTGTGTGTGTGTGTGTGTGTGTGTGTGTGTGTGTGTGTGTGTGTGTGTGTGTGTGTGTGTGAAGAGTGTGTGAGTGTGTGTGTGTGTGTGTGTGTGTGTGTGTGTGTGTGTGTGTGTATTGTACAGCACACAAACACCATGTTTTGTGAAAGCAGCTCCAGATAAAACTACTGTATGTTAACTGTCAACAGCCAAACAGACGGAGCAGTTCATCAGGATATTTACATTCTGAGAAGTCGTCTGAGCAAATGCTCTAATTGCTCTTTAAAAAGCTTCTATTCACCACAGTTGATCCTGAACTGGTTGTTTTTTTGCCAGTGTCTCACAGATGATGGTCTCCTGCGTTTTGAGAGCTGCATCTTGCCCTGCAAGATTTCGGCCTGTTCAGACCCAGTCCCTGGATGAAGGGTGGAACCAGGAAACACTCGTGTCCACTCCTACTACAGAGACAGAGACCAGTTTGATCTGCAGAGCGAGGCGCCAGAGGCCGGACATGCGCTGTTCTGGAGGCAGATCTCAGAGGAAGCGCCTCGATCAGGCTGTGGGGCTGCAGCTTCAGGACAGAGGCAGATACAAGTGCTACACCAGCACCATCACTGGAGGCAACAAGGAGTCATTCATCAACCTGAGAGCAGATGGTAAAGAAACTCAGTGAAAACGGAACACAAATACTAGAAATGATATTTGTCTCTTCTTGCTGTTACCTTGTTTAACATGTGTACTGTTGGGTTGAGATTGAAGCTGATACTTAAGCATTGGACGTCTCGTTGCTCGCGGCACCATTACCTCTTTGAACCATGGTTAGTCACTAAAGTGCAATGAATCCTGGGACAGGTTGGACGGGGACGGATCACTCGTTGGGCTCGGTCTTCAAGTACCCAGCCCTGAATTGGGCAGCTCATGTCAGCAGCACCATGTTGGCTCATATCTTGACATGTTAAATAATAAGCACAATATGTCAAATTAATGAAGCTCCACAGTGCAGGCAAAGATGATCAATGAGTTCTAAAGAAATGTTGTCTTGCAGCTCGGTGCGTCACGTGGACGTGAGCGGGTGGAGAACAGCTACACCTGCCGCTCAGAGATCTACCCCAAGCCGCAGCTCACCTGGTCCTGAGCCTCCGTCCAACGTGACCCTTCAGATCCAAACCTCCCAGTGAAGGGAGACGGGAGCAGCAGCTCTATGAGATCAGCAGCACACTGACACTGTCGGGCAGGAGACACTGTTCTGATCTGCAGCCTCGCTCTCGCAGTGGCAGGAGGAGCGCGGTGTGGTATCAACCCAATGCGTTTAATCTGCTCTATGGAACTGAACCTTTGCTTGTTTCACCATTACTGCTGCATATTTATATCTGCTCCTACAGATAACCCATTTTATGTCAAATGCTGATTCTCAATCTTTACTTCGTTTCTTTGTCTGCTGAACAGATTTCCACTAAACTAGTTGTGAGGATGGAACGTGGGCCACAGGTCCCTCAGTAAACTCAGACCTCCACAAGGCCCAACAGTCTCCTTATGGAAACCACTTTGAAATTCACCAGGCCCAGATCTGCACCAAAGTTCCACACACTCATAAATATCAGTCCTCCTAAATTTGTCAGATTGTTTCTTCATCTTCATCAGTTATTAGCAGGAAATCAATGAAAAGGTTGAAAAACGTCCTCTCTCACAATGGTAATGTGATAAAACAACAACAAATCCTGGATCCACACAAACATGTGATGGGTTCTTCTCTGAGCCTGACCCATAACACACCTTCCTGCCAAGTTTCATGGAAATCTGTCCAGTAGTTGTTGTGTAATGTTGCTTAAAGCCCAACAAACAAATGGAACATTGAACAGATCCATTAGTTTTCTTTCTTTAACATTGGACCTTTCTGGACATTTTCCCTGAGAGGACAGATGTGTGTGAAAGTAGCCAGTGCAGCTTGAATTGACTGTTGGTCCTTGGAGGATATCCAGCTCCACTGAGTGACCTTCTAGTTCAGTTCATCACTCCAGGCCACACCCTCCTCCCATAGAATCATTCTGATGATAGGAAATGTTCAGAAAGTCTCATCAGAGCCTGAAACCACATTCTGACAACGATGATATTATTTGATCCCTTTCTTTTCAGCTCCGTCCATGTCACTGTTTAAAACAACAACAACAATCCACTGCACTGCTCCAAACACCAAACCCCGACACACCTGGTGTGGAAGTTCAGCCACAGGCAGATCATTGCTGAGCAGACCAGGAGCTGACGGCCCCCAGGGTCTCAGAGCAGTGGAGGCAGCAGGTGGAGGATGTCAGCGTCAGGCAGCCTCACGCTGCACCACTTATCTTCAGATCACCAGGAGCGTTCACCTGTGAACTCAGTAGTGAAGGAGACGCATTTCATCAACAACTACGTGACGATGGAGGAAGGTAAGATCCCATGAGACGAGAACTGATTGATGAAATCCTCAGAGCGACTGTCAGACCTTAGGCTAGTGCAGTGAGCCTGGGGTTCCTCCTGGTGGAGCAGATCCCCAGGGCTCCGTCCTCCCAGCTCATCAGGAGCATCATGTCCACATGTTGTCAGGAGAACATACAGGAGCAGAGGCACACACACACACTACACTTTACACTGAAGACACATCACTGCACTTTGTTGATGCTACAGTTCTGCTCTCTGAATTACAGGTTTTTTCAGGTTCCAGTTGCACTAATTGGTCGGAGTACTCGCTGGGTGTGTAGCATTAGGAGCTGGGCAGGATTCTTCTACTTTCAAATACTAACGGTAAATATTAATATTTTACAATAATTGTGCTATTCATTTATTATGTGTTGTTTCTTCTAATGATTTATTTCTTTTGAACAAGCCCAAAACGGACCATCCACAATCAGATGCTACAGAGATAAAAAGATTAAAGTAGAGTTTGCTGTATATTCTGTACTAGAGAGTTACAATATTCTGCTCTAAAGGAATAACCCTGTTGTCATGGAGATGCTGTAACTACTTTATTCTTTTAATCACGTTGCTCTAACAGCTTCATCTCAGCTGCATCAGCAGACACACATCCTAAAGCAGCAGTTTCTGAGGATTCGTTCAAAAACCATGCTCGATATTAGAGTGAAAGAAAAATCTGATACCGATATATTCATTGTCTAAATTTATGAAAAAGATTTGACAATGATTGAAAATGTCCTGATGTTTGATAGTTTCACATCTTCTGCAGTTTGTGTTTATGACAATGAATCAAAAATCTAGAATCAAAATTTAGTCTGATTTCTTAATTTATTTACAGTCTTACATCAAAATATAAGACAACATCAAAACAAATGCTTTGGGTAAATTCAGGGCTGGTAAATGAAGAAGATAACCCAATCTCTGCAAACCAGATAAAAGTCTCTTCAGAATACCGGGTTTGGGTTATAACACTACACAAACCAGCGCCCCTGCAGTGTTGATGAGGTTTCTAAGATGCGACAGACGCAAACTGGAAAGAAAAATACAAATACGTCCAGGATGAAGAGAAGGGCCAAACGCATAGAAGATGAAGAGCGTCAACTTGGAAAGGCGAGGAGATTCCAGAGATTAAAAGCTGAATTATGTTTCTGCACTGGAAAGAATGAACAGATTTGTATTTTTATATTTGGTACTGTTTTGTATTTGTTCATATTTTGTGAAACTACTTCGACTATTTTTGGCACATTTAATGTTTTATTAAAATGTATTTATATAAATCTGTGTGAGTATCTTTCTGTATTTGACACATTTAGAAGTTTACTCATAAGGATAGCTTAAATACAGAACAGAGGAGGACTTACTCATGACTTTGGTGAACTTCTATCTTGTCCTCTAGCGCTACCTGCAGTTTCAGCTTCCATTTATCCACTGAAATCTAAATGAATCTACAAATGTCTTCTCCTCTGGCTCCACCGTGTGGTCTGTGGTTGTTCCAACACTTCTAGAGATCTTCTGATATTCCTCTTTGGCAGGGGTCAGCAGCCTTTACTATCAAAAGAGCCATTTCTCCTCTTCACCAAATAAAACTTGTCTGGAGCACATAAACATATTTGATAACACGCTTATGAAGTTATAGTATAAAGTTATATATATAGTTATACTCAGTGTTGTGTTGGTTTACAGTTAAAATGAACTAGTTTAAAAGTTCTGTTCATGCAGATGAAACTGAACTTCTTCACTTTCATCTGTTTTCATATTTTATTCATTGAGATGATTTAGAGAGCGAACTGGCCCGATCATCATGTTTAGTTATTAATCGATGAGTCGGATCATGTCTGCGTGTGCTCACGGTCCTTTAACACGGGTCTGACTGTGAGCGTCACGTGTTGTAGTGAGTCCTGACAGTTTGACTAAATGTCTTGATGTTTAAATGCTGAGTGAGCTGTCTGAAAGAGGGGCGGAGCCAGAGAGAGAGAAAGATCAAAGTGGGCTTGACAGAAAAATGTTAGAACCACTGACTTAAAGGGGACATAGCATGCCCATTTTACCACAAGTTGATATGGTTCCTTGGGGTCTTAATGAAATGTCTGTAACAATACTGGGTAAAAATACCTGAGATCTATAAAACAACTCCTTTTTACCCTGTATAAAACCAGCCCTCCACAGAGTGACCTGTTTTGACTGCCTGTTCCTTTAAATGCTATTAGGCAGCTCCCCCACTCCCCCTCTCATGATTTTAAACATTATAAATTACATATTTATATGATATAAATTATCAAATATGCATCCCATACTTTGTATTCCCTTGCTGTCCTGGAGTTTAATTTTCCCAATCACATAATTGATAACCCCCTCTTGCCCCCCACTACAAGCACACAAGCAGACAGACAGAGAGAGAAAGAGGTGGGGGGGGCTATGAAGACCATCATTTACCCCGAACCCGACATTCAACAGGTACAACAACAAGCGGAGAAAGCAGAATCGCGGGCTGACCTTATATGTACAGTCATGGGGCTGACCAGCGGAGAAATGCTTTCGTCCCGTGAACAGCCAGCGGCTGCGTGTGAAGAAGCGGCTGCGCTGCCTTACCATGGCAGCACTTCAGCGTCAGTGTACCCCAGCGGGCAACAGCGGAACTACTGTGCCCGGCGTAACTACTGTAACCAGCGGAACTACTGCCCAACAGCGGAGCTACTGTAACCGGTGGAACTACTGTAACCCGGCATACAGTAGAGCTGAACACTGCGGAAGTCTTCCACACAGCTGGCAGTGGAAGACAGCTGAAAACTGGCGCAGCGCCGTTCTCAGCGCGCAGCCGCCTGGCTGTTCACGCAGGAGACTGACATTTCTCAGCGCTGGTGCAGCCCCATAGACTGTACATGAGTCAGCCCGCGATTCTGCTTTCTCCGCTTGTTGTTGTACCCGTTGAATGTCAGGAGTTCGGGGTTACAGTAGCGCTGAACACTACGGAAGTCCTCCCACACTGCTGCTGTGTGGCGCTGACCCGTCCAACTCACCTTGCGGAGAAGCGGCGGTCGCTCGAGCAGCTGCTGCTCCTCCCAGTCCCCAGCGATCCAGACAAATGCCCACGTAACTGGTGAATGGCGGGCTGACCAGCGGAAGAAAATGTTTCGTCGATGTGAACAGCCCGGCGCTGCGTGCTTGGGAACGGCGCTGCGCTGCCTCGCAGCCTCAGTGTAGCAAGCCCGGGTAACAGTGTGGGGGGACGGGGCGGGGCGGGGCGGGGTGGGCCAAGAGACCATGTGAGGGGGAGACTTTAGTGTATTCTGACACAATACCCAGGAAGGCGCAATCGATCGCTCAAGCCGCAAGCGTTTCTGACTTAGAACTATAACCAAAGCCTTGAGTGTTTTTCCCCAGGATTTTGGGTTGGTAGACATACCAGATACCCACATTAACCTGTAGAAAGCACTAACAAAGTGGAATTTGCATGCTATGTCCCCTTTAGCATGTCTGAACAGCCCCGGGGACTGATGAGCTGTCTGAAAGAGGGTGCAGCCAGAGAAACTTTACAGAGTCACTTTCAGTTTGCATCACCACAATCATTCACAATGGGACTTAGAGTCTGAGTCTACAGTCTGAACTCTGCAGGGTCTGGCTGCAGAGTCTGAACCTCCGCTGCTCTGACTCGGTGTCTGGGAATCAAACCAAGCTGTTAACTCGTCTCTCCTTCCTTGAATCCACTTTCAGTTCTCACAGAGTGAAAGAAAGATGTCTGCGTTCAAGTCTCTGGTTGTGTTGATCCTCAACATGGACTCTCACCACAGCAGGTAAGTGAAGTCTGATCTTACTCAGAAATCACGGAGTTCTGTTTGAACGTGAGTACTTTGTACAGGCATGTTGGTTTCCATCCAGACGAAGCAGGAAACAGGAGAAATGATTGTGAGTTTTATAACAACATGAGAAACACATGTTCTCCACTGAGCTGGCAACGGATTTAAGCAGATGTTGGAACTTTATTCTTCATGAAACTTGAGCATCAACAGAACCAGAACTGAGTTGTGTGTGTGTGTGTGTGTGTGTGTGTGTGTGTGTGTGTGTGTGTGTGTGTGTATGTGTGTGTGTGTGTGTATCTCCAGCCCTGTGACACTCAAACACTAACGATGCTGTAACATTATATTTTCCAATGTATTAAGAGAAGCAAAAATGTCATTAAGATTTAGTTTACCAAATTCATTTTAATGGTAAAAACATTATTTTAATCTGTGATGATCGAGGAAAACAACTTCTCTTTTGGGAACCAGATTGACTACGTTCCACAAACGTTCCCAGAGAAACACGTGATGATGCTGAAGTTTTGGTATGCTGAATCCAAACAACACGTATTGTATATAGCAATCAGATGATGCTAACTTTGGATTCTATATTTCTATATATTCTATATCTATATATTTATTCCACTTGTGTGATGTGTTTGTGTGTGTGTGAATAAATATCATCTCTGTCAGTTTTGATAATGATGTCACCACACATGGACACGCGAGCGAAAAGCCAGCGATCCGCGCCCCATGTTAACAAACCAGTTTGTTGAGCAGTTCAGGTCTCTGAGTTTCTCTGAGTTTCTCTGAGTTTCTCTGATTTCTCCACCTGGTTCACAGCAGAATATACAGAAATTAACTTTCAACACAGTTTCAACGTTTATCTTTTAAATTAATGTGATAAACATAAATGATTGCATTGCTGCCTTTGCATATCAAAATAAAAGCCCACCAGTGTTTCTGTGGACCATAGACTGAACAGTGGATATAACAGAATCTACACACTCCTGCAAAGCCCAAATGACAGGTTTCTGTGATGTAAAAAAATGAGACCAAGATAAATCCTGTCCGAACTGTTTCCACCTTTAATGTGACCGATAACGTGAACAATTCAATTGAAAAACAACTGAAATCTTTTAGGGGAAAAATAAAATAATGTGGTTGCATAAGTGTGCACACCCTCTCTTATAACTGGGGGGTGTGGCTGTGTTCAGAATCAACCAATCACATTCAAACTCATGTTAAATAGTAATCAGTACACACCTGCCGTCATTTTCAGTGACTCTGATTAATCCCAAATAAGACAAGATGCTGAACCCCGAATTGCCTCATAGAACAAAAAGTGTGTATGGAGTACTGTATGAATGTGTGTGTGAATGTAAAACTGTACTGTAAAAGAGCTTTGGTGGTCATCAAGACTAGAAAAGCGCGATATAATCTAAAACCATTTTCATTTTTATATCCTGTATATGCATAAAGAGGTTACACGCAGGATCTTTGCCGTCTGTCCGTCCTGGGGACAGATCCTCACATGTGGCTCTCTGAGGTTTCTCACGTTAGTTTATGTATTTTACTCTTGAGGGTTAAGGAGCAGAGGATGTCTCACCTTGTTAAGTTCAATGAGACACATTTAGATTTGTGAATATGGGCTCTACAAATCAAATGTTATTGACTTTTTAGGAGCTGTCCGTCTTTATTTTCTGTCTCTGATCCGACCTCTCTTCTATAATAAACTGCTTACAAACTGAAAACGTATATAAACATTCAATGAGAATTTTAACAGCACGGTGGTATTCTACAGTGTTTGTCACCAGTTATAATTTAGATAAAGAGTAGAAGGAATCTACGAAAACACTGAAATCTGCTTACAATCATAATATTTTAATTGTTTTACGTATAACCTCATGGCGACTTTCAGTGTGTTAGCATTATATTAATAATATATGCAGAACAAAAATAAAAAGATGTCTGCTGAGTTTTAAAATGTTTATTCCAAACCACACAAATCAAATTAAAATACTAGTTTAATTATTCTGTTATTCTGTTGAAAATATAATTGTAATTAAACTAATACATGAAGTGTAAAGACTATGTGCAGTGTGAGAATATGTATTGCTTACAGTGAATTTTGTTAAGAGGGTTCGGGTATTCATACCTCTGGGTTTGAATACCTGCTCCTTAATAATCGCCTCTTTTTAGATTCTTGGTCAGGTCATTTCCGTCGCTGCAGTTTCCCATCTCAATGGTTTTATTTTCTCAAAGGAGTCAACCTCTGACCTACGAGTCTGAAGTGAAGTTAAATAAAAGTTAAATTGGAATGACCTCTGGCTCTTGACAGCTGGTGATCATACATTTCATCGCCCTCGCCAAGAAGAGCTGCCTGAGGAAATTGCCTTGTTCTCCCCTGTGTGGGCTGGCGCCGGCACTGGTTGTAGTATCTTGTGTGTGGAAACCAGTAGAAACACGTGTCGTAGAGTGGCCAGTGTGGAGTCCATCAACATAACCGTTATTCCACCGGAGTCACCGGCTGTTTCTCCACTTGTCTGATGTTCATGGAGCCGAGGTTTTGATTCTCCTTCACTGAGACTTCACAGTAAAATAAGAACTGAACAATGTGGACTTGAACCAGGAGACATGTTGTTTATGTTCCCATCAAGTCAAGCTCAATCAAAACCACCACCACTTCCGCTGGTGACCCTTCTGTCTGGAGTCCCTTCACAGATCCATGGTTATGATGACCGGAAACACAAGTTCATTGACAAACCTTCACAATGAGCAACTAAATAAATTAACTTACATTCCACACTGGGTGAAGATCAACTGGTTCTGCAGCTGAGCTGCGTTTATACCAGGAGTTTATACAGGGTGTGTGTGTGTGTGTGTGTGTGTGTGTGTGTGTGTGTGTGTGTGTGTGTGTGTGTTATTTGTACACACACACACACACACATACCCCCACACAAACGAGACTCTAAAAAATGAATCTTTCTTTACATCTAAATTTTCAGATCCTAAATTCTTCTCATCAAAGTGTTCAGATTTTTGCTGAATCTCAAGGTCAATTTTTCTAAATGAACATTTCTGTGATCAACACACAACTTTCCCAGCTTGGTGTGAATCTGAGCCTCTTTTAGTCCATATTGTTGGTTTGACAGTAAGTATGCGTTACACACATTCGAATGCCTCGTGTGGCAGGGAGTTGTTCTTGTGAAAGCAGCTCCAGATAAAACTACTGTATATTTAACTGTCAAGCAGCCAAACAGACAGACAGTTCCATCAAGGATATTTACATTCACAATCCGTCTGAGCAAATGCTCTAATTGCTCTTTAAAGAAGCTTCTATTCACCACAGTTGATCTGAACTAGTTGTTTTTTTACGGTGTCTCACAGATGATGAGGTCTCTCCTGCGTTTTTGGCGAGAGCTGCATCTTACCCTGCAATTCCAGCCTGGTACAGACCCAGCCATCCACTGGATGCAGGTGGAACCAGAAACACTCGTGTCACTCCTACTACAGAGCCAGAGACCAGTTTGATCTCCAGAGCGAGCGCTACAGAGCCGGACATCGCTGTTCAAGAGCAGATCTCCAGAGAAGCTCCTCGATCAGGCTGACAGGGCTGCAGCTTCAGGACCAGGGCAGATACAAGTGCTACCAGCACCATCACTGGAGTCCACAGAGTCATTCATCAACCTGAGCAGACCAAGAAACTCAGTGAAAACAGATCACAAATACTAGAAATGATATTTGTCTCTTCTTGCTGTTACCTTGTTTAACATGTGTGTACTTGTTAGGTTGAGTTAGGCTGATACTTAAAGCATTGGACGTCTCGTTGCTGCGCGGCACCATTACCTCTTTGAAACATGGTTAGTCACTAAAGTGCAATGAATCCTGGGACAGGTTGGGCAGGGGCGGATCACAAGTTTGGGCTCGGTCTTCAATGCAGCCCCTGAATTGAGACACAGCTGATGTCAGCAGCTCCACATATTGGCTCTTATGAAGGCATGTTAAATAATAAGCACAATAAGTCAAATTAATGAAGAGCTCCACAGTGCACAGG
The DNA here is from genome assembly GCF_022539355.2 of Hippoglossus stenolepis. Taxonomy (NCBI): domain Eukaryota; kingdom Metazoa; phylum Chordata; class Actinopteri; order Pleuronectiformes; family Pleuronectidae; genus Hippoglossus; species Hippoglossus stenolepis. Next base: position 19,178,958 of record NC_061501.1, on the reverse strand, counting down.
CAAAGATGATCAATGAGTTCTAAAAGAAATGTTGTCTTGCAGCTCCGGTCGTCACGTGGACATTGAGCAGGTGGAGAACAGCTTCACCTGCGCTCAGAAGGATGCGAGCCGCAGCTCACCTGGTCCACCAGGCCTCGATCAACCCGTGACCCTTCAGATCCAAACCCTCCCAGTGAAGGAGGGCCAGACATGACTCTATGAGATCAGCAGCACACTGACACTGTCAGACAGAGACACTGTTCTGATCTGCAGCCTCCCAACTTTCGCAGTAGCAGGAGGAGCGCGGTGTGGTATCAACCCAGTCACGTTTTAATCTGCTCTATGGAACTGAACCTTTGCTTGTTTCACCGATACGGCTGCATATTTATATCTGCTCCTACAGATAACTGACATTTATATCAATGCTGATTCAATCTTTACTTTGTTTCTTTGTCTGCTGAACAGATTTCCACTAAACTAGTTGTGAGGATGGAGCATTGGGCCACAGGTCCCTCGGTAGAGCTCAGACCTCCACAAGGCCCAACAGTCTCATATGAAACCACTTTGAAATTCACAGGCCAGATCTGCACCAAAGTTCACACTCATAAATATCAGTCCTCTAAATTTGTCAGATTGTTTCTTCATCTTCATCAGTTATTCGCAGGGAAATCAATGAAAAAGGTTGAAAAACGTCCTCTCTCACAATAGTAATGTGAAAAAACAACAAATCTAGATCCACACAAACATGTGATGAGTTCTTCTCTGAGCCTGACCCATAACTTACACCTTCCTGCCAAGTTTCATGAAATCTGTCCAGTAGTTGTTGTGTAATGTTGCTTAAAGCCCAACAAACAAATGGAACATTGAACAGATCCATTAGTTTTCTTTCTTTAACATTGGACCTTTCTGGACATTTTCCCACAGAGAGGACAGATGTGTGTGAAATGTGGTGCAACTTGAATTGACTGTTGGTCCTTGGAGGGTATCAAGCTCACTGAGTGACCTTCTAGTTCAGTTCATCACTCCAGGAGCCACACCCTCCTCCACATGAATCATTCTGATGATAGGAAATGTTCAGAAAGTCTCATCAGAGCCTGAAACCACATTCTGACAACGATGATATTATTTGATCCTTTTCTTTTCAGCTCCCGTCCATGTGTTTCTGTTTGGCTCAACAACATCGACTATGCTCCAAACACCAAACCCCCGACACACCTGCTGTGGAAGTTCAACCTGATCAGATCATTGCTTGAACAGACCGGAGCCGGCCCCCAGGGTCTCAAAGTGGAGGCAGCAGGTGGAGATGTGTCAGCGTCAGACAGCCTCACGCTGCACCTCTTATCTTCAGATCACCAGGAGCGTTCACCTGTAGACTCAGTAGTGAAAGAGGAGACGCATTTCATCAACGCTGCGTGACGATAGGAAGGTAAGATCCCATGAGGCAGAACTGATTGATGAAATCCTCAGGCGACTGTCAGACCTTAGGCAGTGCAGTGGGCCTGGGTTCCTCCTGGTGGAGCAGATTCCCCAGGGCTCGTCCTCCAGCTCATCAGGAGCATCATGTCACATGTTGTCGGGAGACATACAGGAGCGAGGAGGCCACACACACACACACTGCACTTTCTGCTGAAAGACGCATCCTGCACTTTGTTGATGCTACAGTTCTACTCTCTGAATTACAGGTTTCAGGTTCCAGTTGCAGTAATTGCTGGTCGGGTACTCGTTGTGTGTGCTGATAGGAGCTGGAGCAGCCATTATACTACTTTATGAAGGTAAATGATAATATTTACAATAATTCTGCTGATAATTTATTATGTGATGTTTCTTCTTATGATTATTTCTTTTAGACAAACCCAAAACGGACCATCCACAATCGGCAACTACAGATGAAACATGTAAAGTAAGTTTACTGTATATTCTGTACTGAGAATTACAATATTCTGCTCTAAAGAATAACCCTGTTGTCATGGAGATGCTGTAAACTACTTTATTCTTAATCACGTTAACTCTAACAGCTTCATCTCAGCTGCATCAACAGACATCCTAAAGCATCAGTTTTCTGAGAGTTAGTTTCAAAAACCATATCGATATTAGAGTGAAAGAAAATCTGAAATACACGATATTCATTGTCAATTTATGAAAAATTTGACAATGATTCCTGAATGTCGTTATCAAACCCTTACGGCAAGAAATGTAACTGAGACTTGATATTTACAGTTTAAACATGAACTGTATTATTAATAACACTAATACAAAGAACTTTAATTAAAATGGCTGCAACATTTGAATAATGCAGTGGTTGATTGAAATCTGCATCCAAACTAGTTGAGGCCTCCTGAGGTCACCTGTCTCACTCCTACAGACAAAGAGTTCAGTCATATCACACACAATGGAAGTGAGTGAGTGACAGCTGGAGAACTAATGTTCAATATGTACTTATATACAAAATTATTATTCATATTTATGACCATATTCAAGTCAAACCTTTGTAAAAACATTGTGCTGCAAGTAGCAGAACTCTGCAGAACATTGATGAACCCCAGGAAGATAAAAGATTGAACAGATGTAAATATGAATTCATATTAATGTGAATATTGGCCATTGAACAGATAAAGTTGCATAACTGCATTTCTTTGTGTATATTTATGCTCGTGCATTCAGCCTTTAATAGAAATTACAAATACATAAATATGAGTATGACCCTCTAAGTGTGTGTGTGTGTGTGTGTGTATGTGTATGTGTGTGTGTGTGTGTGTGTGTGTGTGTGTGTGTGTGTGTGGCATTTCCCACCCTGCGTTTGTACGCCACCACCAACCAGTGCAGTGTCCGTCCCTCCAGGTTCCTGACATGTTGCATTCACAATAATATGAGGTCACTGTGACCTTTGACCTTTGACCACTGAAATCTAATCAGTTTCTCTTTGAGTCCAACTGGTCAAAATGTGAAATCCCTAAAGACAGACTTGGAGACTTCAAGAGGCCATGAACATGTTGTGTGACCTTGACCTTTGACCTCTGACCACCTGAATCTAATGAGTTCCTCTGTCAGTCTGAATGAGCGCTTGAACCAAATCTGAAAGGATTCTCTTGAGAGTTTTAACATTCATGAGGCAAGGAGATTTACCAGGGTGAGGGTCACATGATCACGTTTTGTATGAATGTTGTGTTTTCTGATTTTTATTCTAACAGATATTTTCTTTAATTACAGACTCAGTGGTTGTGGACTCTCAGGGACTCACTGGGAAGAAGTGGCTCAGCTCTGAAGTCAGACCCCTCAGATCTCAGAGAACTGGATCTGGTGACGAAGCTGCAGGATTCACTAGTGAAGCTGCTGTGTTCTGGACTGGAGAGTCAAACTGTCGACTGGAGACTCTGGGGTCCTTAAATCCTTCTTCACTTTTCAGACTTTCTTTCTTATTCGTCATTTATTTATTTAAATTGTCTCAGTTCTGCTGCTGCTCACTGTCCCTCGTCATCTGTCCCCTCACCCCCAGCCTGTCAGTCACGTCCACCTCATCAACTCCTGCCTGCACTCACCTCCTGATCACTAAGAAAGTGTCCATGCAATAACATGTGGACTGAGGCCAGGCACTGCGTCCTCCTCAGGTTTTCAAAATAGAACCTTTCTTATTGAAACACGTTGGACAGTTGATAAGTATAGGAAACAAACAGGGAAGTGACTGTCCCGAGGCCATCCCTACTTTAAACAAGTGTTTAATTACACAAACCTGCTCAGTGACCAACACAGAGAAGGAGATGAATGGAAACAATGGTCAACATGTCTGATCTGATATTTATCTTTGGGTCACAGACTGGACTGAGGAGTCAGCAGCATGTTGAGAGTCTGTGTTGACATGATGACGATCCACAACAACAGGAGGACACATTCTAATATTCATATTTCTTTATCCAGGTTGTGGAACTGCAGTCTGTCAGAGATCAGCTGTTCTTCTCTGGCTTCAGCTCTGAGGTCAAACCCCTCTCATCTGAGAGAACTGGATCTGAGTGACAACGACCTGCAGGACTCAGGAGTGAAGGAGCTGTGTGGTTTTCTACAGAGTCCAACCTGTCGACTGGAGACTCTGAGGTCAGACATCATGTTTTAATGTTAAAGGTTCAGTCTAAATATAATGTATATATTTAAATATAAAGTATTTAATTCTAAAGTAATTAAATGTAAAGTATTTAAATATAGAGTATTTAAATATAAAATATGTAAATAAATAGTATTTAAATATGAAGTATTTAAACATAAAGTATTTAAATACAAATGTCTCATTCTAAAGTAAAGAAAACAACAACTGGTACAATTCAGATGAAACTAGTGAAAACATCTCTAGGATTCTTTTCTCTTCAGTTTCTAACAATGGATCCTTTCACCTGAATCTTCCACACTGGAGCTTGAAGGTCAAAGTGCAGAACATGTGTTCCTAACAGTGAACACTGATACTGAGCTGAGAGATGTTTGTAGAATGAGCTGAGGACCGAGTCCGGCTCAATGTGACTGAAGTTTTACTGACAGAGAAACAATCCAATGCTGGACAATGTGTCCATGTAATGTTTCTGTGGAAGCTAACCAGGACTTGTCCCGGTGGTCCTGTGGACTGACCACATGACAGCGTGCTGCGTTGGTGTTCTGGGACTGGGCTCAGGGTCCAGAGTCCAAGTTGATTATATTTGATTCCTTTTATTTTTAGGACCAAGTTCTTCAGCCCTGTTTCTTCCACTTTGGGTTCATTTCCAACATGAAACCCTTCCTCTGGTTTCAGGACTTACACGGGGTCGTCCATGCCTTTATCTTTTCACCACTAGATCTCTGTCCCGCCCTGTACACACGTGTTCCTCAGGCTCCCTGCACCACTTTCAACTGGTCCAACTGCTGCTCAGATCATCGCCACTTCAAGAAAACATGATCATAGAACTGCTCGCCCTTTGCACACATCAACTGTGGAACATGTTCTGACAAGTGGGTCGGACATTTTCTGGAGCTGAAGCAGCAGCAGGAGATTGTCCGGGTCCGACTCGTTCACAGCAACAGGAACATGTGGGAACATTCAGACGAGGGGCGGAGCCAAAACACATATCTCCATGATAACCATGGTTACGTTAAGTTATGTTAAGTTACAGGTTCACTGTGAAGGAGTTAGTGACGTCTCCAGGTGTCGTACATGTGAACGTAGTCCACTTGTTCACGTGTACGACTCCTGAACATGTCCAGCAAGATATTTAGAGACATCTAGTGGTGAAGTTACATATTACAAACAACTGAACCCGAGGACACGAGGACTTTCAAGCTGTTTTCAGTCATGAACTCTGTAAAATAGTGTCTGGACATTTTCTGGAGTTTGACTTTCACATATGAAGAACGGGTGGAGCAGCAGGAGGCCGGACATGACGTATAAACTCTGCTGTGGAAAGATCAGTGTTGTTGTTTACAGCTCATCCACACACCGGCGTCGGCCCTCATCACCAAAAGATCTGGAATCTCCTCGTGTTTCCAAGTTGACGTCTTCGTCTTCTACGTGTACGGCTCCTCTTCTTCATCCTGAGATATTTGTGTTCTTCCAGTTTCACGTCCGTCACGTGTTAGAAACCTCGTCAACACGTCCACTCGCTCTCTGTGAATCCTCTGGACATTCACCTGCTCTATTCTCACATGGACTCACTCAGAAACTTTATTTGGAGGCTGCAGGAAAAGTTCCAGAAAATGTCCAGAACAACTTGACTCAGACTTCAGGTCTGAAAACAGAGACAGTGATGTTTAGTCAAAGTCCTTTATTTTCACACATGAACTCAGTTTAATTTACAGTTTTATTCTTTATCCAGGTTGAGGGGCTGCAGTCTGTCAGAGATCAGCTGTTCTTCTCTGGCTTCAGCTCTGAGGTCAAACCCCTCTCATCTGAGAGAACTGAATCTGAGTCTAAACAACCTGCAGGACTCAGGAGTGAAGGAGCTGTGTGGTTTTCTACAGAGTCCAACCTGTCGACTGGAGACTCTGAGGTCAGTTCACTGACTGACTTTTGTAGATCTCATATCTATAAAACACCATTTATACACAATTTATCTCATTTAATTCTAATTTAACATAATTCCTCTTCATACATAACTTGAATCCATTTATTAATTAATCTGTGACATTTTAAATATTCAGCTACTTGTTAAAACACTGAGTTTAGTTCTGGATTTCCTAAACTGATCTGCAGGACAGAGACCGGGTCCAAATAATCTATTTGTACTGAATCAGGACTCGTTTTTAGTCCAACATGTCTGATTTCATATTTATCTTCCATGTTATGAGTCTGTGCTCACATGAATATGTGTCTGTTATTTTCACACATGAACTCAGTTTAATTTACAATTAAGTTTTATTCTTTATTCAGGTTGTGGGGCTGCAGACTGTCAGAGATCAGCTGTTCTTCTCTGGCTTCAGCTCTGAGGTCAGACCCCTCTCATCTGAGAGAACTGGATCTGAGATACAACAACCTGCAGGACTCAGGAGTGAAGGAGCTGCTTGATCTACAGCAGAGTCCAGACTGTCGACTGAAGACTCTGAGGTCAGTAGATGGTTGGAGTCAGTCCACGCTGCTTTCATCAGTATGTTACTAAACACAGTTAGTATCACAGATCCAGGGTCTGTGCTACCAAGCAGGATTTGTGGTTATCAGGTTAACTTCAGGTTTAGTTTTTTCAGTCCTACGAAGCTCGTCCACTTCTTAACGAGGTAAATCACCATGGTAACTTCTGATGAACGGCTAACCTGCTCCAGGTTAAGTTGGAGATCAACCCGTATTGAAGCTCCGCCCACTGACCACAGTGACTCTCCACTGTTGTGTGGTGCACACTCTCCTTAAAGGGACGGATAAGGGAAGTTTAAATCAACGTCTGGTTGGTTCAGTTGATCTCTAACTCACCCAGAACATCTCAATCTCTCCAGACTCATCCTGTCACCAAAACACCAGATGCACTCAGTCAGCTTCCTGAAGATAGGTCCATGTGTTTCTATTGAGGAGTGATGTCAGAGGTGTCCACCACAGTGTGTGTCCTCAGAGACAGTGAGACAGTGTGTGTCCTCAGAGTCAGTGAGACAGTGTGTGTCCTCAGAGTCATTTTGTGTCCTCAGAGACAGTGAGACAGTGTGTGTCCTCAGAGACAGTGAGACAGTGTGTGTCCTCAGAGTCAGTGAGACAGTGTGTGTCCTCAGAGACAGTGTGTCCTCAGAGACAGTGAGACAGTGTGTGTCCTCAGAGTCAGTGAGACAGTGTGTGTCCTCAGAGACAGTGAGACAGTGTGTGTCCTCAGAGTCAGTGAGACAGTGTGTGTCCTCAGAGACAGTGAGACAGTGTGTGTCTTCCACTCGTCTTGTTAGTAAACAACAGATTCAGATCTCGTGGCCTCGAGTTATTTATCTCGTTCACACGTTATTATGTCGTGGTCACGTAATATATTTTTACCAAATGCCACCAGGGGGCGCTGTAACTTACACATTGACACGATCCCAGATGTTTCACCAGCTGTTCTTCCTGCATTTAGCAGCTGTGACTGAGTTTCTTTTATTCTGGATCATGTGTTTGTTCTCCTCTGATTTTTATTATAGAACAGTTTGATCCTGGTTGTGGAATATGAGGCTCTGCTGTCAGTCAAACTGTCCATGTCTGTGATTGGTCACACACAGTAGACCCCGCCCCTTTTATGTGCACGCTCAGATCTCGATGAGGAAAACCTGAGTTAACTTAACGAGTTGATAACCAGCGTCATGTGACCACTTAGCCTGACTGTGTCTGTCAGGTTCAGTTGAGCTGGATCTCAGAAAGATCTCCTGGACATGTGGAAGTGTCTTCGTAGTTCAGGCCTCAGTGTTTCCTCAGTGAAGCTGTGAGAGGACAATGAGGACAGACGTCAGGATTGGACAGAGACACAGAGAGACAACAGTCGGCCAATCAGACGAGCCACAAGCTGCTTGGGATCATTTGATTGAGTTGACATGAAGACGACAGTTGTTGTTGTTTTCATGTGAACAGGAAATGAAGCTGGACCACAGCTGACAGCCTCACACGAGGAACAGAGATGGTGTCGTCTTCATCTGATCTGAGACAGTTTGTTCTCTCACTTCATCAGTGAAGAACTGATCAGGTGGATCTTTGTCACAGCTCTGAGATCAGTGGGACTGAAGCCTCTCCTCATCACCATGGTAACCAGGAGCTCTTTATACAGAGCAGAACCTCTGCTGAGGTCTATCTGTCTCATCTGGTCCCAGTTTGTCAGAAGCAGATGTTCATCAACACACAGTGAAACATGTGTTCACCTGTAACAGCAGTAAATCCACCTCTCAGGTGTCCACTCTGCACTTTGACATGCAGAGGAAACACACTTAGCTCTTAGCGTGTTCATTCCAACACGTGAACATGAAGCAGAGAGGAAGCTGCTCCACCTCTGAACAGGACTGAAGTCCCTGCTGCTCTTTCTACTGGATGTGCTGCATCACTGACTCACAGCTGATGAAGTGAGTCTCTGGAACACTGATGTCTTCTTCTCTCAACAGATGGAGGCGGTGATCTTAGTGAAGCTGAGTGTGAAGAGGACAGTGTGTGTGGACGGAGGCTGAGCTGTGTCCTGAGGATCCAGAGGCTGAAGCAGCAGCAGCTTGTGTGTAGAGCGGCTCTGACTGGGCCTTGTTGCTGGGAGGCAGAGTGGAGACAGAGCTCCAGAGGAATCAGAGGAGGTTGTTGTAATATGTATTCTGTTATTCTGTTGAAAATATAATTGTAATTAAACTAAAAAATACATAAAGTGTAAATATGTACAGGGAATGGATTGCACATGAACCATTGATATTGCACAGACAGATGACTTTAGCACAGTGAATATTGTTAAGAGTTAAAGTGTTAAAGTGCAGTCTATATAATGGTGGTGCATGTAGTTTTACTGGGAGCAGAGCTGGTTGGTATAGACAACACAACACACACATCCACACAACAACACAATGAGCCCACACAGGAAGGACGAGTCAGGAAGTTACTTGATGACAGCAATCACACACATTGATGGGACTGATCTCTGTGAGTGTGTGCGAGGTGGAGCAGCTTGATGGAATTCAACTGACGTAGGAACTGGACTGAGTGACCTTCTCTCTGCTCAGGTTCCTTCATCTTGTTCTCATCGGCCTCGTCTGGGTTTAGTTTTTATTTTATTCTTCTGAATCACTTTGTAATGATGTTAAAAGACGCTGTGTAAATAAAGTTCAAATACTGTTATATATTGTGCATAATGAGGGAAATTGTCTTTGGCTTCAAAATTACAGTTTTAACAAACTTGAATAATTTGACAAAAATGAATTATATGAAGATATTAATCCGAGTGACTCCTCGCTTATTTTAATTTCTAGTTTTTTTTGTATTTTTATTTTCCTGACTACAACGGTCGGTTGTAGCTCCGCCCCTCGTCCTACGTACCTTGCGTGGCGCCTCCCATCACGTGTCACCTCGGGTGTGTTTCCTTAGATCGTTGAATCAAAGACTCACAGTTCATCATGTCATATATTCTTGTTATAATATAAAACTGGTTTAATAATCTATCTCCGTTATTCCATTAAACTTAAATCTGGACGAGTTCTGTTGGTACAGTTGAGTGCTCCCCCCCCCCCCTCCCTCTGACATGGTCTGTCCCGGGTCAGTTTTGAAGTTGAGGGCAGGAGAAGAAGAAGAAGAAGAAGAAGAAGAAGAAGAAGAAGTCTGTGACGTTTCTCTGAGGTAAACACACAAAGTGCAGGTAGAGCGCGAGCGAGCGGCGCGGACACACACACACACACACACACACACACACACACATCGCGTTGTTGAGTGAAACACACAACGCGAGTTTCTAGCGGCGCTCGTCCACTTCCTGCGCCTGTAGCCGCCGGGCTCGTTAGCTGCTAGCGCTTAGCATCCCGGCGGCTGTAATGGTCGCAGGATGCTGACGTGTGGACTCACTGCTGTTTGCTCGCAGGTCGAAGTGCTGCTCCCCTCGGGATGGACCTGACGACGTGTTTGAAGTCCCTGCTGCTGGCCATCCAGCAGTACAGAGGCAGCAGGACGACACACAACACAGCGCAGCTACACAAACAAGTGGAGGTGAGTTCCCTCGGGACGTCGTTTCCTCTCGTCCAGTACACCTGCTGTGGGGCCACAGAGCTGCTGCAGAGCAGAACCTGGAGCCACCACAACAACAACAACAACAACAACAACATACCACCACACCACCACCACAACAACGCACACAGGGACGTGTCACGTAAAACCCAGAATAATAAGGCAGAATAAAAGTCAGTTGAATATTGCACCTGCCCTTAAAAACACTAAAAAGATATAACTCATAAAAGATGAAAAACATAAACTGGCATTAAAACCTAAAAACAAAGTGTAGCGTGTGTCAGACAAAGGGCAGAAGGTTGTTAAGAGACATGACGAATCAACATGTGTCTTATTGAGTTTCACACTGTTGGGCTCTGTAACGTCTCCTGATGGTAACTCGGTCAAGTCGGGAAGGTGAACGCGGGTCACTGAGGATCCTGTGACCACAGAACCGTGACCACAGAACCGTGGTCTGAAGGGAGGGATGCTCCTTCATAGCCGTCTGTACCATGTTCCCCATTTTTGATTTGAGATCACGATTCTCTCAGAAGGAAACAGGTTTGCTCTCGGACTCGAGGAGAAGCTAAATCAGAAAGTTCTGATGTGTGGATTTATTTTGTAAACAATGTACTTCCTGTGGTTAAAGAAAGCACCTGCTCTTCAAGATTCAAGAGTTTATTGTCATATGCACAACAATTACATTTAGCAGGCGATAGATATGTGTGTATATATATATATATATATATATATATACACCTAAAGAAGTGCAAATATGCTAAGGTGCAGAGTGTAATTGTGACAGATTGGAGGAGTTTAAAAGTCTTATGTCCTGGGGGATGAAACTCTCTCTGAGCCTGGCGGGGGGGCCGGATGCTGCGGTACTGTCGGCCAGACGGCAGCAGGCAGAACAGTTTATGGCTGGGGTGATAGGGGTCTTTAATATGTATTCAAATATTTTTAAGACGGGGTTTTAAGTCAAGTCAGGTTTATTCAGAGCTCGTTAAAAACAATGGAGTTGAGCCACAGTACTTTTAAAAACACGGTGACGGATGAAGTAAGTGTGGTGCAAGAGAAGGATGCAGTAAAAGACACAAGATAAGAGTAAAGGAAGGAAGAAGGGATTCTGGAGGGAGGGATGCAGGATCTTAAATTGGATTTAGAAGTATTCATGTGAGGAAGAGCAAAGTGACCTGAGGGCAGAAAAGGTGACATGGTGGTCGGTGATCATTAAGATCATGTGACCTCTTGGTGCCGGTGTACGTGTGGTGCCTCTTCTTTGGTCTTTGTCTGAAGAGGGGTCCGTGCCCGAAACATTAACCGCCTGGGAGGTCCGATAAAAGGTTTGTGGGAGCATCGACTGGTGTGCGGACATTTCTCGTCTTCTGGTTTTCATTGCTTCTATTCAGAGTCGGTCAAGTTTGGATGTATGTGCCTTTGTCTACTTTCTAGATTTTAAAACGGCCCAGACAAAATGTGATGTTGCTGTGATGACAAAGGTCGACTGAGGCGAATATGAGTGGCTATCATGTGCATTGTTGTAGCTCCACAGTGGGATAACTGCAGGCTCATCTTGTGTGTGTTTGCAGGAGGTTTCAGGACTGAGATGTGACCAGCTGCTGTCCTCAGGCCAGGTTTTACCCAGTGAATGTGTGAGTGGACTGGTGGAGCTGGCTGGAAACCCAAACACCAACCCCTCCCTGACCAGCTCCATCATCTCTCTGCTGGCACAGCTAGGTAGTGTAAATACACAGTGTACCCACCTTTCCTCTTTCGTTTGTATTGTCTTAATGATACAGATATTAACACGGTGTCATAAGATTACAAACAGACCAACATGGAACTGATAACTGATCGTCTGCCATCACCTCGGTCAGAATTAATGTGACTGTACTCGGCTTGTCTGTGGTAAAGACTACGTACTGTCGGTCTGTAGTTTGAGAGATAACCTGGTGTTTCCGGGGTTTTTCTCCACTCGTCTACTTCACCATATCTTCAGTTATGAGCAAGTGTAAATAATTCTGGGACTCTCATATTCCCTCATATCTGTTGTACTTGACATAGATCTTAAATATCATTCTTAAAAACTCTTAAATTGAACTTGCTGAAACTGGAGAGAAAGCTGCCTTCTTGATAATACATTGTGAAAGTAGAGAGCAGCACCGGCAGGTTTTAATCCAGGCCCAGTGAGAGTGTGATTCCAGAGGCAGAAAGCGATGCTGCCAACGCACTCTGAGACATGATGCTCATGGTGTTTTCCACCTGTCCTCACTCTCCTGCAGCCTGTGATGATGACAGTCGGGAGATGCTTCACAGCAGCTATAACCTCACCAGCACCTTAGCCTCGGTCATCCACTGCCACAGCGTCACACCAGCAGACCCACTGGTACTGCAGGTGAGTCACTGCTGAGCGTTTGGAGTCACGTCCTGCGTCCTCTTCTCTGTGCAGGTTGTTTTCAATACACATTTCGAACATTAGAATGAAAAAATGCTTTGAGTGGCATTAATTGTTTAAATATCATTTCTTTAACAGCAAATCACAAAAATTATTCCGTTAGTCAAAGCTGTCACTTCCTATCCCCTGAGTAGGAGATGACGTGATGCATTTGTGGCCTTTTCAAGTGTATAATTGAATTTCTCAGCTAAAATAAACCAAGCTACAATGAGTTATAGTTGTATTGCATGGTTAACAATCTTATAGGTCATATGTGGTAATATTGTATTTTTTTTCAGTGTCTGCAGGTGCTGCAGAAACTGACGTACAGCACTCGCACCTTCCAGTCGACAAACTACATCCATGAGCTCATCGCCTTTCTCATGACCAACATGTAAAACCCACATCTCACATCACCCAGCATGATAAATCACAGTGAAGGATCGCTTTGTATTGTTGGCTTCAAGCTAACCACATTACGTTCTTTCACCGCAGCCAGTCTCACAATGACGACATCATCATGCCGTGCCTCGGCCTCATGGCCAACCTGTGTCGTGACAACCACTCGGTGCAGAGCCACATCAAGTCTCTGGTGAGTCTGTGCTGAGTCTCCGACACTGACAGAGCTGAAAGGATTTGTTGATTCATCGATCAGTTGATTGACGGAAAATTAATTGAATAGATTTATTTGTTTCTACACATCCCCTCGTTTCAGCTTCTCAGTTGTAAGAATGTTCGGCCTCTATTGACTTTGACTTTATGTAATACAAACAGAAGGGGGTGAAAACAATACACAGGGTAACTGACAATGGTCTGAAGAGGAAATCCACAACACAAACATCAGCTTGTTGCTTACATGGATGTTACACCTTGGTTCTTCTGTGTAATATGTGTGTTTTTCTGTGTAGGACAATGTGAAGCCGTTTTACCGCACACTGATCAACTTCCTGGCTCACAACAGCCTGACGGTGGTGGTCTTCACGTTGTCCATACTGTCCAGCCTCACCCTGAACGAGAAGGTTGGCGAGAAGGTAAAACTCTGCAGGAGTCGACTGAACTTATATTTAAATCCCAGTGAAAGTAAACATCTTAACATCTTTCATTTAAAACTGCACACTTGTGGATACAAGGCTCCTCCTTTCTCCTCCAGCCTTTCTTTCTCAAAGCAAGAAAAAGCGTGACATTGTAATGACATGAATTTAATGACATGAATGTCACTGACACATCCTAAATTAAATGATGCGGTCGTGTCGACATGGAGCAGAATCTGCCCGACATCCACGTCATGAAGAACCGAAGCTGTCATGAGAGCAAAGTGAATTTATCAGTATTAGTTCTGTGTTCTTGATAAAGTGCTCATTCAGTTTACTGTATATACTTCACTTTATATTCAGTTTCTAGTTCCAAAAATGTGATGAGGTGATTTATCTCATTAACTCATCTCAACAACTATTTCTTCACTCATCTTCTCTGCTTGTTCCCATCAGCTCTTTGACGCAAAGAACATACATCAGACCTTCCAGCTTGTGTTCAACATCATTGTGAACGGCGACGGTACTCTGACAAGAAAATACTCAGTGGATCTCCTGGTGGACTTGTTGAAAAACTGCAAAATAGCAGAATTCCTCACAAGGTGCAGCCACATACACAAACAGACATTTCTCAGTTAACCTCAGCGGCTGTTTCGGGGCTTTATGTGCTGTGAGGTAAAGGTGAATGTTTTCTTTCCTTTGCCAGGTATCAGCACTTCTCAGCATGTTTGTCTCAGGTTTTAGGACTGTTGCAGTCAAAAGACCCAGATTCTGCAGCCAAGGTGAGACTAGAGAAACCAGGCAGCATTCGCTCAACACTAAACAGCCCACATGCTCGACATTATTCTGGTGCAGCAAAATATTTAATGAGACAAAGGAGGCAAATTCAGCCCTTTGTGTATTTTGCAGGTGTTGGAGCTGCTCCTGGCCATGTGCAGTGTCTCAGGTCTGCGCTCGCTCCTGTGTGACGTGGTTTTCAAACCGGCTGCAGCCAAACTCAGAGCCCCGGGCCGAAGGCAGGGCCCCGGTCTGGATAATGGGGGACGCAAGGAACAGTCTGGCCTCGCCCTGGTGCAGTGGCTGAGCTCGCCTGTGGAGGGCGCTGAATCTTGCTCGCTGCAGGCCCTGCACCTGTTGCATGAGCTACTGAAGGTAGCTGAGGGAAACTGTCTTTATATTTATCTGTTGTTTTTGTCTAAACTGTCTGTATCTTTATCTTTGACTGAAATATGTTTTCCCTTATTCTTTCTCTTTATTTTGTTCTTCTGTTTTCTCAGGAGTCGTTGGGAGCAGATACTATACCTGATCGTGTTGTGAGCTTCATAGAAATGCTGCTTCCAGTTCTGCTGGGGCTCCTGAGGGGCCTCGATCCTGCAAAGGGAGACGCTCACCTGAGAAAACACTGCCACCGCATCACACACGTCAACAGTTTGCTGCTTCATATCCTTCACAGGATGTCGGCGCTTCTGCTTCTTCTTTCGGCGAATATTGTGTCTCTTGTGTTTCTGCTCGTTCTGAAGCCTTAACTCTGCCACTCCTGTGCACTGACGACTCCACCCGATCCATCGTGTCTCGTCAGGTGAGCGCTCAACTCTGCCTCTCGCAGGCGGAGTCCCTCCTCTCCTGTTGTCATGGCAACAACCCTCTTACCTGTCTCCCTCCCGGCTCTGACAATGATCTCAGGTGAGTCACAGATGAAGGTATAAACTGTACATTAAACTAACATGGCTTCTCATCAGTGTTCTGTTTTCATAGCTCAGTATAACTTATACGAATCAAATAGAATTTCAATCTCAATAGTGAGGATTTACGAACATGCTCCTTACTGAACGTTGGGAATGCAGGACTTTGCTCTGTGAGGGATTTGTTTTTAAACTGTCGTTTGGCTACTTGAGTAAATGAGCTGAATTGTTTCAAGTTCTTAGTCGAGTGTTTTTGGTGTCGGCTCAGTCAGGTGTGTGCAGAAGCTCTGCTGAAGACTCTGGAGTTAATGAGCAAACTGAGGCAGCAGGTGAAGGACATGGAGACCAGCTTCTACAGGATGTTACAGGTACACACTCAAAGTCCACCTTCAGACCGGCACTGATCTCCAGGTAATATCCTGAAATGATCCAGTGGGGCTGTATGTGAGAATGCACATGTCTCAGTCAGCGAACATTCTCTGGAGTCATTTTGACTTTTACTGCGACTTCAAATTAGATTATCTTTAATTCCAGTTTAAGGTATCTGGTATTCTGACTAGTCGGAATTCAAGTTCATGATATCTACAACAACACACTGACTATTTCAAACTTAATTTCAGGTGTGACTAGTTGGGATAAAATAGTAGATATCTTCACACATTAAGCTTCACACACACACACACACACCTTTCACTTCCTGTTCTCCGTCTCTCTTCCCTGTTTTGTGGTTCTGTCAGTGACTTCTCTTTTTGTCTCTGTCGTTGTCGGTCAGGATCCAGAGGATAGCGACTCCCCTCTCTCTGGCTCTGACGTCCCACCACAGGCAGCGTGTGCAGACTGGACTCTCGCTGCTGTTTGAAGCCACCCCCCTCCCAGACTTCCCTTCGTTGGTGTGAGTCACATCCGGATGGTTTTAAATGGCCACAAAACACATTTACATTTCACAAATGGTGACATATTAAGTCTTACAACATTGAGCTGGTGTAAAATGAATACAAAAATTCACTGTGCTGTCGTTGATCCCGTTCGTCAAACTGTACTTTTGAAGTCTGGGGCTTATCGCGGCTTAGCTCAACGCTGCTCGCCCGAGGTTGTGAGCGCATCCGTCAGCGTGTTGCTGGCCAGGAAGTCCCACCCCTCCCAGGGTCAGCACGAGTGTACCTCGAGACTCTTCAGTGGAAAGATTGGCAGGGCGTCCTGATCTGGTGGAGAAGATGCAGAATGGCCTGGGGGTAAAAACTGCGTGTGTTTAAAAATCAATACTGGGAAGGTTTGTTGTTCTGTTTGAAAACTGCATCATATACTGAGACTGAAGTTTAGAGTTTTCACAGATTTTCATCATTTACATCGATAGAATAACCTTAGGGGGCCATGTTTTTATGATAACATGAATTTCTGAATCATGTCATCTCTTCAGGACCATAAAAAGTATTCAGATAAAGCAGCTGAAAAACCAACTCTCTGTTTCTGTAGCTGCAGGAGCCGGTTAAAGACTCTCATGTGTCTGAGATCATCGATGTTTATGCACAGAAGATCTCAGCATTTGCGGTGAGTACGTTTGTCAGATAAAAAAAAAAAAAGAACTTACTGTGTGAATACTGCTTTATGTATGTAAATGATTTTCTTATTTTTCTTTAAAAGATGTGTAATTAAAGGAATCACAGAAGTGTGTTATGATCTGAGGTCAAAGGGGTTTTCGTGTTTCTCAACCATTATATTTTCACTGCAGTAAATCCTGCTTCTTCTGTGGTAATGAGTTAATGAGGGTTATTTCTCTTCCTGTCATGTGATCAGTCTCAGGAGAGTCGCCTGCAGGACCTTTTGGAGGCAAAGGCTCTCGCTCTTTCTCAGGCCGACCGTCTTCTCGCTCAGTTTCGCTTCCAACGAGCTCAAGCTGAGGCTGAGGTGACCCCGACACTTAACACATCAAACCATGAGGCCGTTAGTCAGTCTCCTCATCCACAGCCTGAATCCTCTGGTTACTGTCACTTATTTTCTGCTGTTTCTTTTTCTTCAGGCTCTTAAACTTGGCTCCTTGCTGAAGGAAGCCGAGCGGCGGCGCGAGGATCTGCAGAGCGAGCTCAGCAACCAGGTGCTGGAGGTGAAGCGCTCCAAGGCCGACATGGAGGAGCTGCTGCAGCACAACGCCAGACTGCAGCAGGACACTGAGGAGCACCAGGGTCTGAAAGGAGGATACAACGCCCTGCTCAACAGGTGAGAGGCAGAGGGACAGCAACTGGACTTATAGGCACATAAATCATTAAACATCTGTAGTGCGTATGAATCAGGGAGGATGCAGGTTTTGAAAACCACAGATGAACATTTGAAAATTGTTAAATCCCACATATACAGTAAAGTTTTGTAATTTGTATATTGAATCCAAAAGATCAGATTTCTGTGCGGATCAAATCTGTTTTGGCTGCATAATCACCAGATCCTGTAGAATGAAGTGACTTATCTACTGAAAATGAATAACGATATTCATAATGAAAATATAAAGTCTTCTGTGATTCAAAAAAGAAATTGCAAAGTTCCCTCAAAGGTTGAGGCTGTTTGATTTTCTGGGATCGATGGTCTTTTTTCCTGTAGATGTGTAACAGGTTGTTCTCCTGTGCAGGTTCAATGAGAGCGAGCGGCTGCTGAGGGAGCAGCAGGTTGCTCACGTCGCTCTCACCAAACAGAGCGATGCTCTGAGGAAGAACCACGAAGCTCTGCAGCTGCAACACGAAAAGTAATTCACACACCTTTATGTCTCCCTCCATCTTTCTCTGTCTGTACAGAAAAGCTTGACACGGAAGTCGTCAGGGTCAGTCTAAGGTTCACGTTGCAGTGTCCTCTTCTCTTTCTTAGGATGGCGTCAGAGTTGGAGGAGAGAGGGGAGGAGGTCAGATCTCTCCGTTCAGATCTACAGCAGAAAAACAGTGACATCACAGGTCAGTGAGAGGCTGAATCCCATTGAGAGCATGAGTGTCCATGTTCACCTGCTGGTCACTGACACACACTCAGCAGCATCTCTGCATAGTTTCATGTTTTCACCAGAAACACCAAGAAATCCCACGTCTGACGTCTGTTTCCTGGATTTAGTCAAGAATCACTCTGGAACCTCCTGAAGGTCGTGATAAGAATGACAGTGCGTCAGTGCTTGAATAAAACCCGGCCTCCTTCTCGTCAGGTCTACGTGGTGAACTTCGGGCCGAGGAGGAGAAGGTGAAGGAGAAGGATCAGGAGAGGAGGGACCTGGAGGACACGGTGGATGTTTTGAGGAAAGAACTTAACAAGACGGAGCAGGCGAGGAAGGACGCCAGCATCAAGGTAACGAGGAGCATTAAAGCACAGATCAAACACCAGCATGCATCGCAAGACCCGAGGCCTCGTTTAAAACTGTCGCACGCACACAAAATGGGTCTTGAGACCTTAAATGATTTCTTACTCTGAGAACTTTGCGTTTCCTCTTGTCCAGGCGTCTTCTCTGGAGCTGCAGAAGAGCCAGCTGGAGACGAAGCTGAAGCAGAAAGAGGACGAGCTGAACAAACACTCAGCCATGATCTCCATGATCCACAGCCTCAGCAGCGGCAAGATGAAGAGCGACGTCAACCTGTCGCTTTGAGGAGCAGATGAGTGACGGAGGGAAAAACAGACTCAAAGGAACTTTATTAACTATGATCTTTTTATTTTTATTTTTTTTAAATATAACTATACTTAATAAAACACAATGAACTACAGTGAGTCCAGAAGTCTGAGACCAGTTCACACTTTCATGGTCTCAGACTTTTGGTCTCCTTTTAAATTAATCTAATATTTTTAAATTGAAATCTTTGTAAGTTTGTGTCTGTGTTTTATTGTTTGATAAATAAATGATGGAATTTGTGTTTGTACTGGATTTAAGGCCAAATTAAATGTGTGTGTGTATTTTAGATTCAGTATAAAACAGCGAAGTCACTCTGCTGCTTCTTGTAAATATGTTTATGAGCTGATTTTCATCAAGTAAAACTCATTTGATCAGATTCGGTCCAGATCTGAATAAATGGCTTGATTCAGTTTGAATTCTTTCACTTTCTCTCACAAGTCGAGACTGAGCTTCAGTATGTGAATGAAGTTTTTACATTGTAACTCTGAGCTGTGAGTGACAGACGTCCTGCTGGAGTTTGGAAATTTGTCGGGACTGAAGGTTTGTAACCAGTTGATTCCTTTATAAGGATGGTTATGGTTAAACTGTAAAATGCCAAACCCCAATTAAATGTCTGTCACAGGAGTTTGATAAAGACATAAATGTCAGTTGATATATTGGTCTCAGAATTTCTTTCTACTTTAAATCTGTCTGGCTGTAACGAGAACGGTTTGGTCCACACCTCTGAGCTATTCCTGTGTTTTAATAATTTAATAAAGCAGTCGGTGATACCAGGAGACAAAGTAAAGAAGTCAGGCTGTATATAGAGAGAACATCATTAATGTTAATAACTAATAACCTAGAAAACAAAAGTAAACCATCAATCAATGGGTTCTTCAGATCCTCCATCAGGTGAGTGACAGGATTCAGTATTTTGACTTTAACTGACACTTAAATCCATAATCCATAACGCAGCTTGTCCATCAAGTCCAACTGATTTCAGGTATTAAGATCCTGAATTTACAAATATAATCAGTTCAGTTTTTAAACCTCAGATCTTTTAGCTGGAGCACACGGTGTCATGTTCAGCTGCAGATATTCAAACCTTCAACATTTAGGAATGAAGGATTTCTCTCGTCCGCTGCACTTAAATTGTTTGTTAAATTCTTCATCACATGTTTGCTGTTATATTACTGTATCTGTCCCACACACACACCGTTCAGTGTGGAGGTGACAGCAGCCGGCTGCTCGATCTGTTTTCTATTTTCTCCTCTTGTGTTCCTGCAGCTGCCTCCTGTCACTCACTCAGTCTTTGGGCAGAAGGTCGGCGGGAGCCTTCAGTCAGACATGAAGCTTCAGCTTGCAGCACTCGGCACCGTGTTCCTCCTCACGCTGCTCTCATCTGGTGAGTTAGTCTTTCTTTCAAATCTCACCTGGTCTCAATTTTTTATGTGAAGCCAAAGTTAAAAACAGTTGATGATAAAAGCAGCAGAAATGTTGGTGTCATCTGTAAATACCTCTTGTTTTGATTCATCGTCACACATTTAGTCGTTACTTAAATGTTCATCTGGACCCCTGCACTGAGAAGTTGTAAAAACTTTGGGTCGCCAATCGACAGATGAAGCGAATCTATTCGTCGACAATCCTGATAATCAATCAAACATTTCAGTCCTATTTTAAAGGAAAATTAACTGGATTAATCTTCTTAAATGCAAAGAAAGAATCAAATTATTGAAATAAATTTAACTAAAATTAAACAGCTGAGAGAACAGCGGGGCTTCAGTTTAACAGAAGAAAATACAAATATATGATATGTTGCCAAACTGATAAACAAACAGAGAAACAAACTGATAAACAAACTGATAAACAAACAGAGAAACAAACTGATAAACAAACAGATAAACAAACTGAGAAACAAACTGATAAACAAACTGTTCAACAAACAGATAAACAAACTGATAAACAAACTGATAAACAAACAGAGAAACAAACAGAGAAACAAACAGAGAAACAAACAGATAAACAAACAGAGAAACAAACAAGAGAAACAAACTGATAAACAAACTGATAAACAAACTGATAAACAAACAGAAAAACAAACTGATAAACAAACTGAAACAAACAGAGAAACAAGCGATAGCTGTTTTTAAATAATAAGCTGATAATTTCAAGCAGAAGACTAAACTGATAAACAACTTTGAAACTCAACATTTTGAGATCAGACAAACAATTAACTCAAAATGAATAATAAACTGGTAAACAAACAGATAAACAAACAGAGAAACAAACTGATAAACAAACTGATAAACAAACAGAGAAACAAACTGATAAACAAACAGATAGAAGCAAACTGATAAACAAACAGAGAAACAAACAGATAAACAAACTGATCAACAAACAGATAAACAAACAGATAAACAAACAGATAAACAAACAGATAAACAAACAGAGAGAAACAAACAGATAAACAAACTGATCAACAAACAGATAAACAAACAGAGAAACAAACTGATAAACAAACAGAGAAACAAACTGATAAACAAAACATTCAACAAACAGATAAACAAACAGATAAACAAACAGTTCAACGAAACAGATAAACAAACTGATAAACAAACAGAGAAACAAACTGATAAACAAACTGTTCAACAAACAGATAACAAACGAATAAACAAACTGATAAACAAACAGATAAACAAACAGATAAACAAACTGATAAACAAACAGATAAAGAAACAGAGAAACAAACTGAGAAACAAACAGATAAACAAACTGATAAACAAACTGATAAACAAACTGATAAACATGGCTGTGTGGCTGTGTGGACGTGTGGAGATGAGAAATGTCTTCCAGCTTCAGTTTGAGCTCTGTAGAAGGGAACTTGTGTCACAGCAGCTGCCATGAGGGACTGAAATGTGAGCAGCATGTAGGCATTCACACACACACACACACACACACACACACACACACACACACACACACACACACACACACACACACACACACACACACAAACTGCTTTGTTCCTTCATTTGCAGTACGTTTACAGAAGATCACTGTAAAATTAACAAACACACGATTTAAAGGTGAATTTACTGAGGACATTTGTCCTTTTTGGGATTTGTTGAACATTAAATCATTAAATAGATATGAATTAATTTTTCTTTTATAGAGATGTTTTTTGTATTATTTTCTGGGAGTGAGGCCTGTTCTCTAACGTGCACAGGTGACGTCATGCTGCTAATGTAAATGTAAACTTATGGTGTGTGTGTGTGTGTATATGTCACTTATTATTTATTTAATATGTAATATTTATGTGTATGTGGCTGTGTGTGTGTGTGTGTGTGTCAGAGTGCTGGGGCAGGAACGAGGAGGAGCGTCTGATTCACTACCTGTTTCAGGAGCGAGGATACAACAAAGAGCTGCGTCCCACGGAGAGGCAGCAGGACGCCGTCGACGTGTACCTCGCCCTCACGCTCTCCAACCTCATCTCTCTGGTACCAAGACCTTTATTTTAAAGTGTGTGTGTCTCTCACTGTTTTAGTGAAATGAAGTTTTTGGATGACTGTAATACCGAATCACTTTAATACTTAGTTTGAGCTTGTTTCACTCCATTATATTTAACAGCTAGAATTTCTCTGAGTAGAGTTCATCCCTCCGAGGCTCAACAGTCTCCGTATG
The DNA here is from genome assembly GCF_022539355.2 of Hippoglossus stenolepis. Taxonomy (NCBI): domain Eukaryota; kingdom Metazoa; phylum Chordata; class Actinopteri; order Pleuronectiformes; family Pleuronectidae; genus Hippoglossus; species Hippoglossus stenolepis. The sequence continues at coordinate 19,156,439 of NC_061501.1, read as the reverse complement.
AAACATTTAAATTCACTAGATCCTGAAGTTTTATCTGCATCTACACCAAATTTCACACACTCGTAAATATCACTCCTCATTTTCTTCATCAAGATCAATGAATTATTATTACTGAGTTGTTTTTTGACCGATACCACATCCTTCCACCAAGTTTCTAGATATTCGGTCCAGGAGTTTTTACGTAATCCTGCAAACTAACACACAGACAAACCCTGACCTTGGAGATGGAGGTAATAATAAAGTCTCATGTGTCTTTCTTCTGCAGAAAGAAGTAGATGAGACCCTGCTGACAAACGTATGGATCGATCATGTACGTAAAAGTTATTTTACAGGAAAATGTCTGTATATTTGTTTGTATAGATCCTCTAAATACACACACCTTTATTCTGAATTGCATTCTGCACATTTTAAAGATCCTCAAATGTTGCTGTGTTTGTATATTTTGTGGTTTTGCTTCGTTGCATGTGTTAGACGTGGACCGACTACCGGCTGTCGTGGAACTCCACAGAGTTCGATGGTATTGAGATGCTCCGCCTGCCGCCCAGCATGGTGTGGCTGCCAGAGATTGTGCTGGAAAACAAGTGAGATTCAATTTTCTGTATTCATTTGTGTGTATGGAGACAAAATAAGACATGTTTATCACACACATATAGATATACGTCTCAGCTGTAGTGTCTAAATCTATATTAAAGATCAGTTCATCGTCCTCTGACCTTGAACAAGACCACGAGCCTCTGATTTCTCCTCATGTGTTTGTATGTGAGGAGAAATCAGAGGCTGTTTTACAGGTACGATCTAACCGGGCCCCTCTGCCTCTCCCCAGTAACGATGCCCAGTTCCAGGTGGCCTACTACAGCAACGTGCTGGTCGATCTCACCGGGCTCTGCTACTGGCTGCCTCCCGCCATCTTCCGCTCCTCCTGCTCCATCAACGTCAACTACTTCCCCTTCGACTGGCAGAACTGCACGCTCAAATTCACGTGAGACAGAATCCACGCGGTGTTTCAGTTTTGTTTCTTGTAGGAAACATGGATCAGTGATGATGAGCGTCGAGTGTGTCACTTTGTTTATGAACCTGAAAACGCCGTTTCCCATGTTGCTTTGCAGTTCTCTGACCTACAACGCCAAAGAGATCCGGATGCTGCTGAAGGAAGAGGCGGACGAAACCAGCAAGTGGACGGTGGAGTGGATCATCATCGACCCGGCCAGCTTCACAGGTGACGCACACGTCGAATCAAATGAGTTCATCCTGACTTCAGCTTAGTTATCTAAACCTCAGTCTGGGTCTTTTCTGTCTTTGTCGCTGCTCCTCACTGGTTTTGGCAGAAAACGGCGAGTGGGAGATCAACCACCGACCGGCCAAGAGGAACACGTACAAACACATTCCCATGGAGAGCAACAAGCACCAGGACATCACCTTCTACCTGGTCATCAAACGCAAACCTCTCTTCTACATCGTCAACATCATCATCCCCTGTGTGCTCATCTCCTTCCTGGCCTCGCTCGTCTACTACCTGCCCGCTGACAGTCAGTGCACCCCCCACACCGCCGATTTACAGGAAACACACACTTTGAGGAATGAGAGGAAACGTCTCTTATATGGTGTGTGTGTG
>NC_061501.1:19130897-19154327 GCF_022539355.2 Hippoglossus stenolepis | reverse complement strand
AGGTTCCTGACATGTTGCATTCACAATAATATGAGTCCTGTGACCTTTGACCACTGAAATCTAATCAGTTTATCTTTGGAGTCAACTGGTCAAAATGTGAAGAAATCCCCAAAGACAGACTTGAGACCTCAAGAAGGCCATAGCTTGTATTTGTGTGACCTTGACCTTTGACCACCTGAATCTAATGGGTTTCTCTGTCAGTCTGAATGAACATGTTTAGTAACGACCCATGACCTTTGACCTCTGACCACCTGAATCTATTAAGGTTCCTCTGTCAGTCTGAATGAACATGTTGTGTGACCTTGACCTTTGACCTTTGACCACCTGAATCTAATGAGTTCCTCTGTCAGTCTGAATGAGCGTGAACCAAATCTGAAAGGATTCTCTTGAGGAGTTTTTAACATGTTCATGAGGCAGAGGGGATTTACCAGGGTGAGGGTCACATGATCACGTTTTTGTATGAATGTTGTGTTTTTTCTGATTTTATTCTAACAGATATTTTCTTTAATTACAGACTCTGTGGTTGTGGACTCTCAGAGACTCGGTGGGAAAACGTGGCCTCAGCTCTGAAGTCAGACCCTCAATCTGAGAACTGGATCTGATGACAACGAGCTGCAGGACTCAGGAGTGAAGCTGCCATATTCTGGACTGGAGAGTCCAAACTGTCGACTGGAGACTCTGGTCCTTAAATCCTTCTTCACTTTTCAGACTTTCTTTCTTATTGGGTCATTATTTATTTAAATTGTCTCAGTTCTGCTCTGCTCACTGTCCCTCAGTCATCTGTCCTCCACCCAGCCTGTCAGTCACGTCCACCTCATCAACTCCATTCACCTGCACTCACCTGCTCCTGATCACTAAAGAAAGTGTCAGTAAATAACATGGACTGAGGGCCGAGCACTCGTCCTCCTCAGGTTTTCAGAATAAGACACATTCTTATTGAAACACGTTGGACAGTTGATAAGTATAGAAACAAACAGGGAAGTGACTGTCCAGGAGCCATCCCTACTTTAAACATTGTTTAATTACAAACCTGCTCAGTGACCAAACACCCAGAGAAGAAGCTGATGAATGAAACAGTAGTCCAGCATGTCTGATCTGATATTTATCTTCCAGGTCACAGACTGGACTGGTCAGCAGCATGTTGAGAGTCTGTGTTGACATGATGACGATCCACAACAACAGGAGGACACATTCTAGCTATTCATATTTCTTTATCCAGGTTGTATCACTGCAGTCTGTCAGAGATCAGCTGTTCTTCTCTGGCTTCAGCTCTGGTCAAACCCTCATCTGAGAGAACTGAATCTGAATACAACAACCTGCAGGACTCAGAGAGGAGTGAAGGAGCTGTGTGGTTTTCTACAGAGTCCAACCTGTCGACTGGAGACTCTGAGGTCAGTTCACTGACTGACTTTATCGATCTCATATCTATAAAACAGCATTTATACACAATTTATCTAATTTAATTCTAATTTAACATAATTCCTCTTCATACATAACTTGAATCCATTCATTAATTAATCTGCTGACATTTTAAATATTCAGCTACTTGTTAAAACACTGAAGTTTAGTTCTGGATTCCTAAACTGATCTGCAGGACAGGGCCGAGGTCCAAATAATCTATTTGTACTGAATCAGGACTCGTTTTAGTCAACATGTCTAAGTTTCATATTTATCTTCCATGTTATGGTCTGTGCTGACATGAATATGTGTCTGTTATTTTCACACACATGAACTCAGTTTAATTTACAGTTAAGTTTTATTCTTTATCCAGGTTGAAGGAGTGCAGTCTGTCAGAGATCAGCTGTTCTTCTCTGGCTTCAGCTCTGATGTCAAACCCCTCTCATCTGAGAGAACTGGATCTGAGTGACAACTACCTGCAGGACTCAGGAGTGAAGGAGCTGTGTGGTTTTCTACAGAGTCCAACCTGTCGACTGGAGACTCTGAGGTCAGACATCATGTTTTAATGTTAAATGTTGAATTTAGTGACATCTAGTGGTGAAGTCTCATGTTGCAGGTAAATATAAAGTATTTAAATGTAAAGTATTTAAATATAAAGTATGTAAATATAAAGTATGTAAATATAAATGTCTCATTCTAAAGTAAAGAAAACAACAACTGGTACAATTCAGATGAAACTAGTGAAAACATCTCTAGAGGATTTTTTTCTTCAGTTTCTAACAATGGATCCTTTCACCTGAATCTTCACTGGAGCTTGAAGGTCAAAGTGCAGAACATGTGTTCCTAACAGTGAACACTGATACTGAGCTGAGATGTTTGTAGAATGAGCTGAGGACGAGTCAGGCTCCAATGCTGACTGAAGTTTACTGACCAGAGAAACAATCCAATGCTGGACAATGTGTACATGTAATGTTTCTGGAAGCTAACCAGGACTTGTCGGTGGTCCAGTGGACAGCCACATGACAGGCGTGCTGCGTTGGTGTTCTGGGACTGGGCTCAGGAGTCCAGAGTCCCAGTTGATTATATTTGATTCCTTTTATTTTAGGACCAAGTTCTTCAGCCCTGTTTCTTCCACTTTGGGTTCATTTCCAACATGAAACCCTTCCTCTGAATTTCAGGACTTACAGGGTCGTCCATGCTTTATCTTTCACCACTAGATCTCTGTCCCGCCCTGTACACACGTATTTCCTCAGAGCTCCCTACCACTTTCAACTGGTCAAACTGCTGCTCAGATCATCGCCACTTCAAGGAAACATGATCCTTAAGGCTACTTTCGCCCTTTCACACATCAACTGTGGAACATGTTCTGACAAGTGGGTCGGACATTTTCTGGAGCTGAAGCAGCAGCAGAGGGAGGTGTCGGAGTCCGACTCGTTCACAGCAACAGGAACGTAATAGGAACATTCGAAGACGAGGGCGGAGACCAAAACACATATCATGATAACCATGGTTACGTTAAGTTATGTTAGTTACAGATTCTGTGAAGGAGTTAATTGGCGTCTCCGGGTGTCGTACATGTGAACGTAGTCCACTTGTTGCGTGTCGACTCCTGAACATGTCCAGCAAGATGTTTAGAGACATCTAGTGGTGAAGTTACATGTACAAACAACTGAACCCCGGCGGGCACGAGGACTTTCAAGCTGTTTTCCAGTCATGAACACTGTAAAATAGTGTCTGGACATTTCTGGAGTTTGACTTTCACATATGAGAAGAGCGAATTTGGAGCAGCAGGAGGCCGGACATGGCAGTATAAATCCTGCTGTGGAAAGATCAGTGTTGTTGTTTACAGCTCATCCACACCGGCGTCGGCCCTCATCACCAAAAGATCTGGAACCTCCTCGTGTTTCCAAGTTGACGTCTTCGCGTCTTCTCGTGTACGGTTCCTCTTCTTCATCCTGAGATATTTGTGTTCTTCCAGTTTCACGTCCGTCACGTGTTAGAGCACCGTCAACACGTCACTCGCTCTCTGTGCTCCCACTCTGGACATTCTCTCTCTATTCTCACATGGACTCACCTCAGAAACTTTATTAGGAGGCTGCAGGGAAAAGTTCCAGAAAATGTCCAGAACAACTTGACTCAGACTTCAGGTCACAGAAACAGAACAATGATGTTTAGTCAAAGTCCTTTATTTTCACACATGAACTCAGTTTAATTTACAGTTAACTTTTATTCTTTATCCAGGTTGAAGAGCTGCAGACTGTCAGAGATCAGCTGTTCTTCTCTGGCTTCAGCTCTGAGTCAAACCCCTCTCATCTGAGAACTGGATCTGAGAGGAAGCGACCTGCAGAGCTCAGCAGTGAAGGAGCTGCTTGATCAGCAGAGTCCAGCCTGTCGACTGGAGACTCTGAGGTCAGTAGATGGTTGGAGTCAGTCACGCTGCTTTCATCAGTATGTTACTAAACACAGTCAGTATCACAGATCAGGGTCTGTGCTACCAAGCAGGATTGTGGTTATCAGGTTAACTTCAGGTTTAGTTTTTCAGTCCTACGAAGCTTGTCCACTTCTTAACGAGGTAAATCACCATGGTAACTTCTGATGAGCGGCTAACCTGCTCCAGGTTAAGTTGGAGATCAACCAGTATCAAAGCTCCGCCACTGTTACAGTGACTCTCCTGTTGTGTGGTGCACCTCTCCTTAAAGGACGGATAAGGGAAGTTTAAATCAACGTCTGGTTGGTTCAGTTGATCTCCTAACTCACCCAGAACATCTCAATCTCTCCAGACTCATCCCTGTCACACAAAACACAGATGCACTCAGTGAGACTGATGTGTGTCCCCAGGGGGACAGTATGTGTCCTCCAGAGACAGTGAGACAGTGTCCTCAGAGACAGTGAGTCAGTGTGTGTCCTCCAGAGTCAGTGTGTGTCCTCTTTCAGTGAGACAGTGTGTGTCCTCAGAGACAGTGTATTGTCCTCAGAGTCAGTGTGTGTCCTGCAGAGTCAGTGAGACAGTGTGTGTCTCAGGAGTCAGTGTGTCCTCAGAGACAGTGAGACAGTGTTTGTCCTCAGAGACAGTGAGACAGTGTGTCCTCAGAGACAGTGAGGCAGTGTCTGTCCTCAGAGTCAGTGAGACAGTGTGTGTCCTCAGAGACAGTGAGTGTCTTCCACTTTCGTCTTGTTAGTAAACAACGAATTCAGATCTCGTGGCCTCGAGCTATTTATCTCGTTCACCACGTTATTATCGTAGTCACGTAATATATTTCTACCAAATGCCACCGGGAGGCGCTGTAGCACACATTGACGATCCCAGATGTTTCACCAGCTGTTCTTCCTGCATTTGTAGCTGTGACTGAAGTTTCTTTTATTCTGGATCATGTGTTTGTTCTCCCTCCTGATTTTTATTATCGAACAATTTGATCCTGGTTGTGAAATATGAGGCTCTGCTGTCAGTCAAACTGTCCATGGCTGTGATTGGTCATACACAGTAAACCCACGCCCAGCGCTTACATGTGCATCAGGGTCTGATGAAGGCACGATTAACCAACCTGAGGTTGATAGCCAGCGTCATGTGACCCTTAGCCTGGCGCTGTGTCTGTCAGGTTCAGTTAGACTCTGGATCTCAGAAAGATCTCCTGGACATGTTGAAGTGTCTTGGTAGTTCAGGCCTCAGTGTTTCCTCGGTGAAGCTGTGAGAGGACAATGAGGACAGGCGTCAGGATTGGACAGAAACACAGAGAGACAACAGTCGGCCAATCAGACGAGCCACAAGCTGCTTGGGATCATGTGATTGAGTTGGCGTGAAGAGCGACAGTTGTTGTTGTTTTCATGTGAACAGGAAATGAAGCTGGACCACAGCTGACAGCCTCCTACGAGGAACAGAGGCTGTCGTCTTCATCTGATCTCGAGACAGTTGTTCTCTCACTTCATCAGTGAAGAACTGATCAGGTGGATCTTTGTCACAGCTCTGAGATCAATGGGACTGAAGCCTCTCCTCATCACCATGGTAACCAGGAGCTCTATACAGAGCAGAACCTCTGCTGAGGTCCATCTGTCTCATCTGGTCCCAGTTTGTCAAACAGATGTTCATCAACACACAGTGAAACATGTGTTCACCTGTAACAACCCAGTAAATCCACCTCTCAGGTGTCCACTCTGCACTTTGACATGCAGAGAGCACATAGCTCTTAGCGTGTTCATTCCAACACGTGAACATGAAGCAGAGAGGAAGCTGCTCACCTCTGAACAGGACTGAAGTCCCTGCTGCTCTTTCTACTGGATGTGCTGCATCACTGACTCACAGCTGATGGCTGAGTCTCTGTAACACTGATGTCTTCTTCTCCCAACAGATGGAGGTGGAGATCTTTGTGGATCTGAGTGTGAAAGAGGACAGTGTGTGTGGATGGAGGCTGAGCTGTGTCCTGAGGATCCAGAGGCTGAAGCAGCAGCAGCTTGTGTGTAGAGCGGCTCTGACTGGGCCTTGTTGCTGGGAGGCAGAGTGGAGACAGAGCTCCCAGAGGAATCAGAGGAGGTTGTTGTAATATGTAACTTCACCACTAGATGGCCCTCGCTACCGATTGTGTTTGTTCACATGAACAATGTGTTTATTGAAATGACACAACACAAGCAGAATATATAACCCCCTCTATAAAAGTCACATATATGTGTTTAAGTTTCCTTTATTCTGTCCCACCTTTGTCCCTCAGTCTGTCTCCATGTGTGTAGAACCATTCTGTTTGTTTATGAGCTGAAAGTTCCCTTAGTTCGCGTCACAAATTGATTTGGTTCAACACAAAGTTAAACACAATCAAATCACTTTGAGTTAAATCAGAGTTTTGTCTTTTGACACAAAGATCAAAGAAACTTTTTAAGTTCAAACACACAATGAGCAGAAGAAGAATCGCTGATCTAATCTTCAGCAGTTTCTGAGCGTTCATTAACTAGAAGTAGTTTCAGGTTTAGTTTAGGTGAGTTTAAGTTAAGAGTTAGTTTAAGTTTAGGTTAGTTTAAGTTTAGATTTAGGTTAGTTTAAGTTTAGGTTGGTTGAAGTTTGTGTTCAGCTCCAGGTTCAGGTTCCGTTTAACCTCTTTCTCTCCCTCCACTTTAGCATGTTTGAGGTAGCCGAACAGAGTGAGACATCTGTGTGAGTAACTGAAATGAGAATATTTTATTTGTGTTGTTGTTCTTAAAGAGTTTCAGAAGCAGCAGCAGAGGAGTGAGAAGAGAAAGAGTTTTTATCTGATGATTGACAAGAAAACTACAGGATATCACAAGACTTAGTGTGGAAATGAGGACGGGAAAGTATCTCCGTCTGATTTCTGTCTTTAAGAGACAGGTTGGAGAGTGGGGGTAAGGAGGAATTAGAGATAACAGTTTAAAGATGTCTCGCGTTGAATCATTGATTAATCCTGAGTTTTATTCATGTTCAGGTGAGTGTAGTTTGGTGTTGACCTCTGATATAAAAGTTCAGGCGACGCAGCTTGATTTGAAATACAGGAACTAACACACTGTGTCTTTTTGTTTCTCAGATCAAATGCTTTTGTGTTTTTAACGATGAATCACAGTTTTCAGGTCGTTGTCTCACTCCAGACAGTGACAGTTTCTGGGTGTGAACAGACTGTGTGGCGTCCGGCCTCCAGACTCCCGTCGTCGCAGAGTATTTTGATACACGGCTCCCGTCCTCGTTCTGAACAGGAAATATTTGACTCTTGTACTTGTATGTGTCCAGTACATCCAAGTGTTTTCTGGCTCTGTTGTCTTGCTGTAGTTGCATCCCAGTCTTGTACTGAGTAAAACCTCGTCAGCCATGAGGCGTCATTTGGCGGAGAGTCTTTTGCCTTTTGTATGTTTGATTATTTCATAAATGCTTCGTGCAGTAGAATATAATTTACTGAGTATTCACATGTTAACTGTGTTGGTTTTTGATGGCATTTTAGAAAAACTTTTATTTTCCTGCATTAAGCTTCTTTCTCTTCTAATGTCACCAGTGTTAAGTTTTTGATTTAGTGTGTGTGATGACGGATTATACTAAGTTTATTTACATTTTATTTCAAATGATATATCGCTCAGTTATGTTCTTTTCCTTATACGATTATTGCCGTGTTACATATGTAAGAAATAAAGGCGATTTGTCACCGAGATGTGATTCTTCTTCAGAGCGAGTCTGAAACGGTGAATCAGAGCACAGCGAATATTGATCATGTTTTCATCAGGTTATATTTATTTCTCTTTAAATGCATGGTGTTATTTCCAAACCACCACTCTCCCAACCAGTCCAGAGCGGAGCTGTGGCGGAAAAGTGTAACGTAGATAATAGATGAACAAATAAAGTTCCTTAGATGAGATGTTTGACTTTTTAATCATGAATTACTTTTCTGTGAGTGTTTGTGGCGTCACGCATCACAAGGAACAAAGTTGTGAATGAGCCGTGAGCAGCTGCTACATTACGTGTGGATCCTCCTGCTCCTCGTTCCAGATGATCTCCGAGGCTCTGATGGAACGCCTCGTCCATCTTTATCTACAGTCCAGTGCTTTAGAACACGTTGTTCTGAGCGTCTCTATGTTCACATCAATGACTGGATAAACATGGACGGCACGGCCCGGATACGACTTCACTGTCATCCTAGCACTGGTGGCCGTCATGTATCGCCTGACCAATCAGGAGTCAGTCTCAGCTGTCAATCATCACGTCTCAGCCTGTTTTTATATCATCAAATAACTGATTCAAACCAAACTGATCAAACACTTGAACAAACATGTTGACATGAGAACGACACAAATGACAGAAACCATCTTTGACAAACATTTGTTGCTTTTACTTTAGTCATGTCCCTTGACTAACATGGAGAGGAGGGGTTTATGACCCTGCTCTGCAGCCGGCCACTGAGGCGATCCAGATGTTTTGGCTTCACGTCCCTGTAGAGCCGTCAAATCACTTCACATTTAAATGGTCTCTATGTTTGAAAACAGCTGCTCCTGGCGTAGTTTAGATTTTTACTATGATTTTATAACTTTCTCTCCTGTGGCGGCAAAATAGATGTCCTGTAAAATAAGTAAATGCCTTTAAACCAATCAAGTGAAGGATGCATTCATTACTCAGCCAGTAGGGCAACTTTCACTAAAAGCTGCAGTGAGATCGGACCAGGAAGAGGAGGTTACACAGGCAACTGGACTTTGAACTGGGTGGTTTTGTGTGTGAACTGGTTCAACGGGAGGAGGCCTGAGAACAGGGACGTGTCAGACTCCATTTTCACCTGGATGAGCAGAAGGAAGAAAAGTGAGCAGGTAGTGTAGACACAACTTTCTGAAAGTTTTACTGTCACACTCTCACACCTGCCAACATCCGTCCTGCTGATCACATGACTCCTAAGTTGGTCCAGTTCACCTGGTGACAGGCGTGATTTCATGTGATCGGATCCCCAGAGACAGATGTGAACAGCAGGTCTGGAACAAGAACTAAAGGACTAGTCACAGAGTTAACTCACAGTTTCACTTTGTATCTTCATCACATCTGTTCATCAAGTGTTTAATAACGACGTGTTTTCACAATCATACGTTACAGTCACCTGAGAGTGTGTGTGTGTGTGTGTGTGTGTGTGTGTGTGTGTGTGTGTGTGTGTGTGTGTGTGTGTGTGTGTGTGTGTGTGTGTGTGTGTGTGTGTGTGTGTGTGTGTGTGTGTGTGTGTGTGTCCTTGCTTGGTATTTTTGGGTGTGTGTGGTGAACAGACTTGTTTGTCCTGATTCCTGAGCTCACAGTGTTTTCCTCTCAGAATGAAGATGAGGAGTCATGAGGGAGGAAGAGGAGGACAGGCAAGAGTCTCCAGGGTCAGCTGTGTGTCTCTGAAGAGTGGCCGGTCAAAGGGCATTCACTCCAAACTTCAGTGAACCTGGACCCTCACACACAGAGTAAAGACTGTTTCTACTGTGACCTGCTCTAGAGGATTTAGTTTCCTCTAGTGTGGCCCCTGCATTAGGACACAGCATTGAAGTTGGTGACTAATCTCTCAGAATCACTCAAAGAGCTCAGACCTCCACCAAGAACCAACATCCTTATGAAACCACTTTGAGATTCACTAGAGACTCGTTTTGATTTGGATCTGCACCAAATTCCACACACACTGGTAAACATCAGTCCTCACAGGCATGTCTGTGAAAGAGGGCCCCCTGATCTGGTTCACAGACCACAACCTTCCACCAAGTTTACTGGTAACCTGTCGTTTTATAATCCCACTAACGAACCAACAACACACAAACATACTGGAGTGGCTCTAAAACCTCCTTGACAGAAATGTGACAACCTGTGACTGTGACATGTGAGTTATCAGGAAATGTCTTCACAGGGAGAGGAAGAGGAGCCATGTTTCTGAGGAGGAGCAGTCGTCCTGCTGTGCTTGATGTCAGGGCGTCCTGAAGGATCCAGTCTCCACCAGCTGTGGACACTGGTTCTGCAGACAGTGCATCACCTCATACTGGGACCAGTCTGGCTCTTCAGGGAGACTACTCCTGTCCCCAGTGTGGACAAAGATCCAGAACAGAGCTGGAGCTCCAGACAGCCGGTCAGAGCAGCACTGTACATGTGTCTGCTGATGTCTTCACTTCCTGACAACAGCACGTGGTTTATTTTGTTCCTTCATACAGCATCAACATTTAACATCGTTAGAAAGCACAAAGTTAAAAAAGCTTTTGTTGCCTTAGTTTTCTGTATCTGATGAAAACAATCAGCAGATTCTCAGATTCCTCTGTCTCTGACATTGTTTCTTGTCTTTCCAGCAGATCGTGGTCTGCAGGAGGTTTCAAGATGAACATAGGCTCAGTGTGAGGAGGAGATGTGAACATGTGGCTGAAGGAGCTGATAGAGCAGTAGAACCCTCCTCAACAGGATCTACACTGAGCTCTACATCACAGAGGGACAGAGTGAAGAGGTTAATACTCAACATGGTGAGGCAGCTTGAGGCAGCCTTCCAGATGAAGATCTCACGACACTCCCATCAAGTGCCACGCGACATCTTTAAAGCCTCAGCAGCCAGCAGAGCAGCATCAGAGTCGTCCTGACCAACGGCGTCGCTGGCGTTGGAAAAACCTTCTCGGTGCAGAAGTTCCTCTGGATTTGGGCAGAGGTTTAGAAAACCAAGATGTGGATCTGCTGACTGTGCTTTCGTTCAGGGCTGAACCTGGTGAAAGACCAGCAGCACAGTCTTCTCCCACGCTGCTCCGTGTTTTCCATCCAGCGTTACAGAAGCTCGGCAGAGGCTGCGCTGTCTGTAAACCTTTGTTCATCTTGGGCGGCCTGGATGAAAGCAGACCTTCTCTGGACTTCAGCCACAGGAGCTTGTGTCTGATGTCACACAGAGGTCATCCCAGTCAACGTGCTGCTGACAAACCTCATCGGGAATCTGCTTCCTCGGCTCTCGTCCTGGATAACCTCAGACCTCGGCGACAATCAGATCCCTCCTACATGTGTCGACAAGTGCAGAAGTCACGAGGCTTCACTGACGCCCAGAAGGAGGAGTACTTCAGGAGGAGATTCAGGGATGAAGAGCTGTGCAGCAGAATCATCTCACACATCCAAGGCGTCCAGGAGCCTCCACATCATGTGTCAAATCCCAGTCTTCTGCTGGATCAGTGCTACAGTTCTGGGCACATGTTGATACAGACCAGAGGAGAGCTGCCCAAGACCCTGACTGACCTGTACTCACACACTTCCTGCTGGTTCAGACAAAGAGGAAGAACAACAAGTACGGTGAGGGACATGAGACGTCTCACAGCAGCTGACGGAGGCTGACAGGGGCGTTCTCCTGAAGCTGGGGAGGCTGGCGCAAACATCTGGAGGAAGAAGGAAAGATCATGTTCTACCAAGAAGACCTGGAGACGGTGTGGTCTTAATGTCCACAGAGGCCTCGGTGTACTCAGGAGTTTATTACTGAATCTTCAGAGAGTGTGTGATCTTCCAGAAATCAGTCTACTGCTTTGTTCATCTGAGCGTTCAGGAGTTTCTGGCTGCAGTCCATGTTCCACTGTTACACCAAGAGGAACACAGAAGAACTCAACAACTTCTTGGGAACACATGGGAACACAGACAGTACCTTCTCCTGGATGACTCTGAAGAGAACCATGGAGAAATCCTGCCAGTACAAATGGTCATCACTGGACCTGTTTGTTCGCTTCCTTCACGGCCTCAGTCTGAAGTCCAACCAGAAGTCTTAGGAGGCCTGCTGGGTCGGACAGGGAACAATCAAATATCATCAAGAGAGTCTTAGAGGCCTGCTGGAGTGGGACAGGAACAATCCAGAGATCATCAAAGAGTCATCAACAACCTGAAGAAGATGGAAGTGATGACATTTCTCTGACAGAAACATCAACATCTTCCACTGTCTGACTGAGATAGAGCGACCACTCCCAGTTCATCAGCAGATGCAACAGTTCCTGACGTCAGAACAAATCAAAGGAGAAACTCTCTAGGATCCACTGCTCAGCTCTGGCCTACATGCTGCAGATGTCAGAGGAGGTTCTGGATGAGTTGGACCTGGAAGTTCAACACATCATACCAGGGTCGTGGAGACTGAGTCCCAGCTGTGAGGAACTGCAGGAAGGCTCGGTGAGTCCAGACATGTTCACTGGAGATGAGTCGTTCTTCAAATACCTCAGTGTTAAATGGTTCTCATTGTTTGGGGGCAGCATGGTGTGTTGCAGTGGTCAACACTGTTAGTGCAGCCTTTCTGTGAGGAGGAGGTTCTCCTGGTGTCTGCAGGGTTTTCTCTGGGTTCTCAGCTTCCTCCACAAACCCAAAGAAATGTGGATCGGAGTTGTGTGTGTGTGTGTGTGTGTGTGTGTGTGTGTGTGTGTGTGTGTGTGTGTGTGTGTGTGTGTGTGTGTGTGTGTGTGTGTGTGTGTGTGTGTGTGTGTGTGTGTGTGTGTGTGTGTGTGTGTGTGTGTGTGTTGTGTGTGTGTGTGTTCCCACCCCTGCGTTTGTACGCCACCACCAACCAGTGCAGTGTCCGTCCTCAGGTTCCTGACATGTTGCATTCACAATGTGGGGTCATAACCTTTGACCTTTGACCACTGAAATCTAATCAGTTATCTTTGAGTCCAACTGGTCAAAATGTGAAGAAATCCCTAGACAGACTTGAGACTTCAAGAGGCCATGAACATGTTGTGTGACCTTGACATTTGACCTCTGACCTCTGACCACCTGAATCTAATGAGTTCCTCTGTCAGTCTGAATGAACGCTTGAACTAAATCTGAAAGGATTCTCTTGAGGAGTTTTAACATGTTCATGAGGCAAGAGGGGATTACCAGGGTGGTCACATGATCACGTTTGTATGAATGTTGTGTTTTCTGATTTTATTCTAACAGATATTTTCTTTAATTACAGACTCTGTGGTGTGAACTCTCAGAGACTCAGTGTGAAGTCGTGGCCTCAGCTCTGAAGTCAGACCCCTCACATCTGAGAGAACTGGATCTAATTAACAACTACCTGCAGAATCTAGGAGTGAAGCTGCTGTGTTCTGGACTGGAGGAAGTCAAACTGTCGACTAAGAACTCTGAGGGTCCTTAAATCCCTTCTTCACTTTTCAGACTTTCTTTCTTATTAGGTCATTATTTATTTAAATTGTCTCAGTTCTGCTGCTCTGCTCACTGTCCCTCAGTCATCTGTCACTCACAGCCTGTGATCCGTCCCTCATCAGCTCCATTCACCTGCACTCACCTGCTCCTGATCACTAAGAAAGTGTCAGTAAATAAAATGTGGACTGAGGCCGAGGCACTCGTCCTCCTCAGGTTTTCAAAATAGGACACATTCTTATTGAAACACGTTGGACAGTTGATAAGTATAGAGCAAACAGGAAGTGAGTGTCAGGAGCCTGTCCCTACTTTAAACAGTGTTTAGTGCAAACCTGCTCAGTAAGCCAACACACAGAGAAGAAGGAGATGAATGAAACAATGGTCCAACATGTCTGATCTGATATTTATCTTCAGGTCACAGACTGGACTGAGGTCAGCAGCATGTTGAGTCTGTGTTGACATGAAGACGATCCACAACAACAGGAGGACACATTCTAATATTCATATTTCTTTATCCAGGTTGTGGGCTACCCAGACTGACAGAGATCAGCTGTTCTTCTCTGGCTTCAGCTCTGAGGTCAAACCCCTCATCTGGGAGAACTGGATCTGAGTAGAAACAACAACCTGCAGGACTCAGGAGTGAAGGAGCTGTGTGGTTTTCTACAGAGTCCAACCTGTCGACTGGAGCTCTGTGGTCAGTTCACTGACGGCTTTGTCGATCTCATATCTATAAAACAGCATTTATACACAATTTATCTAATTTAATTCTAATTTAACATAATTCCTCTTCATACATAACTTGAATCCATTCATTAATTAATCTCTGTGACATTTTTAAATATTCAGCTACTTGTTAAAACACTGAGTTTAGTTCTGGATTTCCTAAACTGATCTGCAGGACGAGACCCGGTCAAATAATCTATTTGTACTGAATCAAGGACTCGTTTTTAGTCAACATGTCTGATTTCATATTTATCTTCCATGTTATGAGTCTGTGCTGACATGAATATGTGTCTGTTATTTTCACATGAACTCAGTTTAATTTTACAGTTAAGTTTTATTCTTTATTCAGGTTGAAGGAGTGCAGTCTGTCAGAGATCAGCTGTTCTTCTCTGGCTTCAACTCTGAGGTCAAACCCCTCTCATCTGAGAGAACTGGATCTGAGCTACAACGACCTGCAGGACTCAGGAGTGAAGGAGCTGTGTGGTTTCTACAGAGTCCAACCTGTCGACTGGAGACTCTGAGTCAGACATGCGCTGTTTAATGTTAAATGTTGAATTTAGTGACATCTAGTGGTGAAGTCTCATGTTGCAGGTAAATATAAAGTATTTAAATGTAAAGTATTTAAATATAAAGTATGTAAATATAAAGTATGTAAATATAAATGTCTCATTCTAAAGTAAAGAAAACAACAACTGGTACAATTCAGATGAAACTAGTGAAAACATCTCTAGGATTCTTTTCTCTTCAGTTTCTAACAATGGATCCTTTCACCTGAATCTTCCACACTGGAGCTTGAAGGTCAAAGTGCAGAACATGTGTTCTAACAGTGAACACTGATACTGAGCTGAGAATGTTTGTAAGCTGAGCTGAGGACCCGGAGTCAGGTCAATGTGACTGAAGTTTTACTGACAGAGAAACAGTACAATGCTGGACAATGTGTCCATGTAATGTTTCTGTGGAAGCTAACCAGGACTTGTCGGTGAGTCTGTGGACTGACCACATGACAGCGTGCTGCGTTAGTGTTCTGGGACTGGGCTCAGGGTCCAGAGTCCAAGTTGATTATATTTGATGTCTTTTATTTTTAGGACCAAGTTCTTCCAGCCCTGTTTCTTCCACTTTGGGTTCATTTTCCAACATGGAAACCCTTCCTCTGGTTTCAGGACTTACGGGGTCGTCCATGCCTTTATCTTTTCACCACTAGATCTCTGTCCCGCCCTGTCCACACGTGTTCCTCCAGGCTCCCTGCCCCACTTTCAACTGGTCAAACTGCTGCTCAGATCATCGCCGCTAAAGAAAACATGATCCTTAGAACTGCTCGCCCTCTTCACACATCAACTGTGGAACGTATTTCTGACAAGTGGGTCAGACATTCTCTGGAGCTGAAGCAGCAGCAGGAGATTGTCGGGTCCGACTGATTCACAACAACAGGAACATGTGGGAACATTCAGGCGTGAGCCAAGACACATATCTCATGATAACCATGGATTCGTTAAGTTATGTTAAGTTACAGGTTCACTCTGTGAAGAGGTTAGTGGCGTCTCCAGGTGTCGTACATGAGCGTAGTCCACTTGTTCACGTGTGCGACTCCTGAACATGTCAACAAGATGTTAGAGACATCTAGTGGTGAAGTTATATTACAAACAACTGAACCCGAGGACACGAGGACTTTCAAACTATTTTCAGTCATGAACACTGTAAAATAGTGTCTGGACATTTTCTAGGTTTGCAGCTTTCATGAAGCAGGTGGAGCAGCAGGAGGCCGGACGCAGCGTATAAACTCTGCTGTGGAAAGATCAGTGTTGGCCCCATTTTACAGCTCATCCACACCGAGCGTCGGCCCTCATCACCAAAAGATCTGGAACCTCCTAGAAGTGTTTCCAAGTTAGCGTCTTCGTCTTCCTACGTGTCTGACTCCTCTTAACTTCATCTGAGATATTTGTGTTCTTCCAGTTTCACGTCCGTCCGCATGTTAGAAACCTGCGTCCTTACGTCCACTCGCTCTCTGTGAATCCTCTGGACATTCACCCACTGCTCTATTCTCACATGGACTCACTCAGAAACTTTATTAGGAGGCTGCAGGAAAAGTTCCAGAAAATGTCCAGAACAACTTGACTCAGACTTCAGGTCTGAAAACAGAGACAGTGATGTTTAGTCAAAGTCCTTTATTTTCACACATGAACTCAGTTTAATTTACAGTTAAGTTTTATTCTTTATCCAGGTTGGAGGGCTGCAGTCTGTCAGAGATCAGCTGTTCTTCTCTGGCTTCAGCTCTGAGGTCAGACCCCTCTCATCTGAGACAACTGCATCTGAGTGGCAACTTCCTGCAGGACTCAGGAGTGAAGGAGCTGCTTGATCTACAGAAGAGTCCAACCTGTCGACTGGAGACTGTGAGGTCAGTAGATGGTTGGAGTCAGTCACAGCTGCTTTCATCAGTATGTTACTAAACACAGTCAGTTTCACAGATCCAGGGTCTGTGCTGCAAGCAGGATTTGTAGTTTATCAGGTTAACTTCAGGTTTAGTTTTCCAGTCCTACGACTCGTCCACTTCTTAGAGGTAAATCACCATGGTAACTTCTGATGAGCAGTGTACACTCCAGGTTAAGTTGGAGATAAGCCCGTATTGAAGCTCAGCCCACTGACACAGTGACTCTACACTGTTGTGTGGTGCACTCTCCTTAAAGGGACAGATAAGGAAGTTTAAATCAGCATCTGGTTGAGGTTCAGTTGATCTCCTAACTCACCAGAACATCTCCAATCTCTCAGACTCACCTGTCACCAAAACACCAGATAAACTCAGTGAGACAGTGTGTCCTCCAGAGGGGAACAGTATGTGTCCTCAGAGACAGTGAGACAGTGTGTCCTCAGAGTCAGTGTGTCCTCAGAGTCAGTGAGACAGTGTGTGTCCTCAGAGACAGTGTGTCCTCAAGTCAGTGTGTGTCCTCAAGAGTCAGTGAGACAGTGTGTGTCCTCAGAGTCAGTGTGTCCTCCAGAGACAGTGAGACAGTGTTTGTCCTCAGAGACAGTGAGACAGTGTGTGTCCTCCAGAGTCAGTATTGTCCTCCAGAGACAGTGAGACGGTGTCTGTCCTCGGGAGTCAGATCAAGGACAGTGTGTCCTCAGAGACAGTGAGTGTCTTCCACTCGTCTTGTTAGTAAACAACAGGTTCAGATCTCGTGGCCTCGAGTTATTTATGCCGTTCACACGTTATTATGTCGTGGTCACGTAATATATTTTACCAAATGCCACCAGGGGCGCTGTAACTTACACATTGACCACGATCCAGATGTTTCACAGCTGTTCTTCCTGCATTTAGCTGTGACTGAGTTTCTTTATTCTGGATCCATGTGTTGTTCTCCTCTGATTTTATTATACAGAGACAGTTTGATCCTGGTTGTGAAATGAGGAAGCTCTGCTGTCAGTCAAACTGTCCATGGCTGTGATTGGTCACACACAGAGCCCGCCCCCTTTTTATGTGCACGCTCAGATCTCGATGAGGAAAACCTGAGTTAACTTAACGAGTTGATAACCAGCGTCATGTGTGACCACTTAGCCTGACTGTGTCTGTCAGGTTCCAGATTGGAAAGCTGGATCTCAGAAAGATCTCCTGGACATGTGGAAGTGTCTTACAGTAGTTCAGGCCTCAGTGTTTCCTCAGTGGCGCTGTGAGGAGGACAATGAGGACAGACGTCAGGATTGGACAGGGACACAGAGAGCAACAGTCGGCCAATCAGGCGAGCCACAAGCTGCTTGGGATCATTTGATTGAGTTAGCGTGAAGACGACAGTTGTTGTTGTTTTCATGTGAACCCAGGAAATGAAGCTGGACCACGTGACCTCCTACAGCGAGGAACAGAGACGCTATCGTCTTCATCTGATCTGAGACAGTTTGTTCTCTCACTTCATCAGTGAAGAACTGATCAGGTGGATCTTTGTCACAGCTCTGAGATCAGTGGGACTGAAGCCTCTCCTCATCACCATGGTAACCAGGGGCTCTTTATACAGACAGAACCTCTGCGAGGTCCATCTGTCATCAGTCCCCAGTTTGTCGAAGCAGATGTTCATCAGCACTCAGTGAAACATGCATGTTCACCTGTAACAGCAGTAAATCCACCTCTCAGGTGTACTCTGCACTTTGACATGCAGAGGAAACACATAGCTCTTAACGTGTTCATTCCAACACGTAGACATGAAGCAGAGGAAGCTGCTCCACCTCTGAACAGGACTGAAGTCCCTGCTGCTCTTTCTACTGGATGTGCTGCATCACTGACTCACAGCTGATGAAGTGAGTCTCTGTAACACTGATGTCTTCTTCTCTCAACAGATGGGAGGGGTCTTTGTGGAGCTGAGTGTGAAGAGGACAGTGTGTGTGGGCGGAGCTCTGAGCTGTGTCTGAGGATCCAGAGGCTGAAGCAGCAGCAGCTTGTGTGTAAACCCAGCTCTGACTGGGCCTTGTTGCTGGGAGGCAGAGTGGAGACAGAGCTCCAGAGGGAATCCAGAGGAGGTTGTTGTAATATGTACCTTCACCACTAGGTGGCCTGTACGATTGTGTTTTTGTTCACATGAAAAGAATGTGTTTATTGGTAAAATACAACACAAACCCAGAATATATAACCCCCTCTATAAAGAGTCACATATGTGTTGAGATTTCCTTTATTCTGTCCCTTTGTCCCTCAGTCTGTCTCCATGTGTAGAACCACATTCTGTTTGTTTATGAGCTGAAAGTTCCTGGATTCACGTCACAAATTGATTTGGTTCTTACAAAGTTAAACCACAATCAAATCTTTGAGTTTAAAATCAGAGTTTGTCTTTGACACAAAGATCAAAACTTTTTAAGTTCAAACACACAATGAGCAGAAGAAAAGTCTAAGTCTAATCTTCAGCTGTTTCACAGACGTTCATTAACTACATGTGGTTTTAGGTTAGTTTAAGTTTAGGTTAGTTTCAGTTTAGGTTAGTTGAAGTTTGTGTTCAGCTCAGGTTCAGGTTAGTTTAACCTCTTTCTCTCCCTCAACGCATGTTTGAGGTAAACCCGAACAAGTGAGACATCTGTCTAACTTACGACCATTTCTGAAATGAGAATATTTATTTGTGTTATTTGTTCTTAAAGAGTTTGAGGCTTCAGCAGCAGAGGAGTGAGAAGAAAAGAGTTTTTATCTGATGATTGACAGAAAACTACAGGATATCACAAGACTTAGTGGAAATGAGGACGGAAAGTGTCTCCGTCTGATTTCTGTCTTTAAGAGACGAGTTGGAGAGTGGGGGTGCAAGGAGGGTGGGAGATAATAACAGTTTAAAGATGTCTCACGTTGAATCATTGATTGATCACAAGGTTTTATTCATGTTTAAGGTGAGTGTAGTTTTAGTTGTTGACCTCTGATATAAAAGTTCAGAAGCGCGCAGCTTGGTTGAAATACGGGAACTAACACACTGTGTCTTTTTGTTTCTCAGATCAAATACTTTTTGTGTTTTTAACGATGAATCACAGTTTTCAGGTCGTTGTCTCCTCCAGACAGTGACAGTTTCTGGGCGTGAACAGACTGTGTAGGACGTCCGGCCTCCAGGTTTCCGTCGTGTAAGAGTATTTTTGATACATGGCTCCGTCTCGTTCTGGACAGAAATATTGACGCTTGTACTTGTATCATGTCCAATTACATCAGAGTGTTCTGGCTCTGTTGTCTTGGCTGTGTGGATTTGCATCCCAGTCTTGTACTGAGTAAAACCTCCGTCCAGCCATGAGGCGTCATTTTTAGCGGAGAGTCTTTTGCCCTTTTGTATGTTTTGATTATTTCATAAATACTCGTGCAGTAGAATATAATTTACTGAGTATTCACATGTTAACTGTGCTGGTTTTGATGGCATTTTAGAAAACTTTTATTTTCCTGCATTAAGCTTCTTTTTCTTCTAATGTCACCAGTGTTAAGTTTTTGATTTAGTGTGTGTGATGACGGATTATGCTAAGTTTATTTTACATTTTATTTCAAATGATATATCAACTCCAGTTATGTTCTTTTCCATACGATTATTGCCGTGTTACATATGCCAAGAAATGAAGACGATTTGTCACCAGAGATGTGATTCTTCACTTCAGAACGAGTCTGAAACGGTGAATCAGAAACTGCGAATACTGATCATGTTTTCATCAGGTTATATTTATTTCTCTTTAAATGCACGTAATTGTTATTTGAAACCACCACTCTCACAACCAGTCCAGAGCGGAGCTGTGGCGGAAAAGTGTAACGTAGATAATAGATGAACAAATAAAGTTCCTTAGATGTTTGACTTTTTAATCGTGAATTACTTTTCTGTGAGTGTTTGTGACGTCACATCACAAGGAACAAAAGTTGTGAATGAGCCGTGAGCAGCTGCTACATTACGTGTGGATCCTCCTGCTCCTCGTTCAGATGATCACTCCGAGGCTCTGATGGAGACGCCTCGTCCATCTTTATCTACAGTCCAGTGCTCGAACACGTTGTTCACAGTCTCTATGTTCACATCAATGACTGGATAAACATGGACGACACGTGAAGGAACTGAGTGTTGGTTGGATTCCACAGTTTATGAGACTCATTTAAACATCCTGAAAAAGGACCAGTGGACATGTTACGGCTCAGTCCCAGGAGACGCTCACAGAGTTCAGGGAAGTTGGAAAGATATTCACAGATTCAGACTTCCCGGATCAATGAGTCAGAAGCGAAACGTTGTTCAAACACAAACGCTGCATAACTCCCACCGTAGCAAGGTGGACAACGGGCTACCGGACAGTTATCATCAATATGAGTCGTCCTCCGTGATGGACACAGGACATTGGTGTCTCTGTCCAGCCTGCTGTGAGACGCTCAGGGACCGTCTACAAAGTGCAACACCGAAAAGAGATAATTACACAAATATTCAATAACTTCACTGTAATACTGTATATTATCACCAAAATCACGTCACATATCCAGGGTCACCTGATGGCTATGCTACAGTATTTAATTTCGAAAAAATATATTTTGCATAAGTTTGGGATATATTCATTATGATTATTCAATAACTTAACTCTATTACTGTATATTCTCACCAAAATCATGTCACAGGTCCAGCGAGTCCTGCTGACTATGCTACAGTACTAAGTTTGGGAAAAAGTGATTTTGCTTAAGTTTTGGAAATATTTATTATGAAATATATTCAATAACTTCTCTCAATTACTGTATATTCTCACCAAAATCATGTCACAGGTCCAGGGTCTCCTGTTGGCTATGCTACAGTACTTAGTTTGAAAAAAAATTAATTTAGCATAATTTTGGGAAATATATTTTATGAACATTATTCAATAACTTCACTGTAATACTGTATATTCTCACCAAAATCATGACACATGTCCAGCGAGTCCTGCTGGATGGATATGTGAGATGATTTTGGTGAGAATATACATTATTACAGTGAAGTTATTGAATAATTTTGTAATATCTCTTTTCGGTGTTGCACTTTGTAGACGGTCCCTGCGCGTCTCACAGCAGGCTGTCCAGAGACACCAATGTCCTGTGTCCATCACGGAGGACGACTCATATTGATGATAACTGTCCGGTAGCCCGTTGTCCACCTTGCTACGGTGGGAGTTATGCAGCGTTTGTGTTTGAACAACGTTTCTCTTCTGACTCATTGATCCGGGAAGTCTGAATCTGTGAATATCTTTCCAACTTTCCTGAACTCGCTCACAGGACTCAGTGTTAAAGTGAACATCTGGATTCAGGATCCCACACCGTCCATTATTAACTGAATACATGATCCTAAGTGTGTCATCGACATCATAACCATCACAATAAAACATGAACTGTGAACCAGTTCATCTTCATGAGTATGAACTGGACTTTGAACTGGGTGGTTTCATGTGTGAACTGGTTCAACACGGAGGAGGAGCCTGAGAACAGGGAGCGGTCAGACTCCATTTTCCCTTGGATGAGCAGGAGGAAGAAAAGTGAGGAGGTGAGTGTGAACACAACTTTCTGAAAGTTTTACTGTCACACTCTCACACCTGCTGTTAACATCCGTCTGCTGATCACACCACTCTAAGTTGGTCAGTTCACACCTGGTGACAGACGTGGTTTCATGTGATCGGATCCCCAGAGACAGATGTGAACAGCAGGTCTGGAACAAAGAGCCTTCAAAGGACTAATTCACAGAGTTAACTCACAGTTTCACTTTGTATCTTCATCACATCTGTTCATCAAGTGTTTAATAACAGAACGTGTTTTCACAATCATACGTTACAGTCACCTGAGAGTGTGTGTGTGTGTGTGTGTCTATGTGTGTGTGGGTCACTCAGAGTCACGTGATTTCCAGTAACTGCAGAGCGGAGGAGCAGCCAGTGAAAGTGAAAGTGAAAGTGTTCAGACTTGTTCTAACAACAAGGAGCAGACGGAGGAGACGTGAAGTCTGAGGCTGGTGAGTGTTCAGCAACATTTATATTATTCATTCATATTATTTTACTGTCACTGACTCTGAGTCAGTTTTCTACTCGTGGACTTCAGAGAGAAGAAGATTCAGGATGAACTTCTGTCAGTCAATCAACAGTTTGACTCAACGCTGTGATTGGCTGAGTCCAACACATTAAACCTACAACTGTCTCAGGTTACCGTGACAACAGGGACACAGTGTAGGAGCGTTGACTCTGTTAGATTTGAAGAAACACTGAGTTTACTACCTGGCTTCATTGTGTGTGTTTGAGCTCACAGTGTTTTTCACTGGATCCCCAGAGACAGATGTGAACAGCAGGTCTGGAACAAAGAGCCTTCAAAGGACTAATTCACAGAGTTAACTCACAGTTTCACTTTTTATCTTCATCACATCTGTTCATCAAGTGTTTAATAACAGAACGTGTTTTCACAATCATACGTTACAGCAGTGGTCACAACCAGTCGAGAGTCTTCACTGTGGATCCCAGTAAAGCTCTGGACTCACTGGCTGAGGTGTGAGGAACATCGACCTGCAGAGCCAGGTACTTAATGTAGTTTATTGGTTTGAGTGTAGATCAGGAAATGCTCGAGTTGCAAAAGTACTTTTTTATTCAATGTTTGTTTTTGGCTATGCAGGTTTATTAGTGGATTTACCAATGACATAAACCAATATTACATGAAAGGTCACTTTATAATTGTTCTTGTACAATAGCACAACTCCTGCATCCTTTGAGACATAAATTATATTAATTTAATTTCTGCGTACATAATTAAAATGGCTGCAACTGGCTGAATAATCGAGTGGTTGATCTGCATCCAAACTAGTTGAGGCCTCCTGAGGTCACCTGTCTCACTCCTACAGACAAAGAGTTCAGTCCTTATCACACACAATGGAAGTGAGTGACTGACAGCTGGATAACTAATGTTCAATATGTACTTGTATACAAGGTAATATTCATATTTATGACCATATTCAAGTCAAAGCCTTTGTAAAAAACATTGTGCTGCAGTAGCAGAACTCTGCAGAACATTGTTGAACTGAGAAGAGAAAGATTGAACAGATGCTGTAAATATGAATTAATATTAATGTGAATATTGTGCATTGAACAGATACAGTTGCATAACTGCATTTCTTTGTGTATATTTATGCTCGTGCATTCAGCCTTTAATAGAAATTACAAAGTGTGTGTGTGTGTGTGTGTGTGTGTGTGTGTGTGTGTGTGTGTTGAACAGACTTGTTTATCCTGGTTCCTGTGAGCTCACAGTGTTTTTCCTCTCAGACTGAAGATGAGGAGTCATGAGGAGGAAGAGGAGGACAGAG
>NC_061501.1:19099003-19130397 GCF_022539355.2 Hippoglossus stenolepis | reverse complement strand
CAAAGAAATGTAACTGAGACTTGATATTTTACAGTTTGCACCATGAACTGATTATTAATACTTTAATTCAAAAAATGTTTATTAATGTCAAATGTTACATCTATTAGTATCGCTCATTCTGTAAATGAAAGTTTCTATATCAGCAAAACATGAAGTGATGTGTTCAGAACGCCTCAGATTATTTCTGGTCATTTCCTGGAGGAGATATTTGTTTCAGGTTTGTGGAGCAGAAGCAAAAGGACAAAGAAACGTATGATATAAAAGAAGTTCAATGACGAATAAGATTAAGATATAAGAAAATGTCCTGATGTTTGATAGTTTCACATCTTCTGCAGTTTGTGTTTATGATCGATGAAGAATAAAATCCAGAGATTAAGATTTCAGCAGCTTCAAATCTTTCTTAATTTTCTTTACAGGTCAGACAATGAAGAAAATAATGAGAACACGACAGAAATGCTGCCTGCATAAGAAAAAACACAAATACTCAGTGGATGAAGAAGAGGAGCTGAACAAGTAGAAGATGAAGACGTCAACTTGGAAAGACGAGAGGTCACAGAGCTTTTGGTGATGAGGCCGACGCTGGTTTCCATGTGAACGAGTCCGACCCGACAATATCCTGCTGCCTTTCTTCTGTGAAAGACCAAACAGCTTGAAGTCATCACTGAAACCATCAAACCCATTTGAATCCAGCTGCTGTGAAGCCTGAGGTGGAGACATAGTTTTGCTGTCTGTTTTAACTTCGACAACATCCGGCAGAGACCTGAAACCAACAGCACCTGAATGAAAACAGTGCCTGAGACCAAACTAATCTGACACGCTTCAGCAGACTCACACAACCTGAACCAGGTTAAAGCTGAATTTTTAATAATTTAAAGCTCTGGAAAGAACAAAGCAGATTTGTATTTTATATCTGGTACTGTTTTGTATTTATTAAAATGTATTTATCTAAATCTGTGTGGTATCTTTCTGTATTTGATACATTTAGGATTTTACTCATAAGGGGATGAAAAGCTTAAATACAGAACAGAGGAGAGAATCACCCATGACTTTGGTGAACTTCATCTTGTCCTCTAGCGCCACCTGCAAACCAGTTTTTCCATTTATCCACTGAAATCCTCCTGTAAAACGACCTACAAATGTCTTCTCCTCTGGCTCCACCGTGTGGTCACTGGTTGTTCCAACACTTCCTCAGCCAGAGAGAGAAACCGAAACACACACACAGTGTGAGTCGGTGTGTTGTGACTAAATGCAGCCGCTGCTCCAGGAAAGCTGAAGTGTGTTTGTCAGGTTCAAATCAGCTGGAAAGCGGAAACATGTCCTGATGTGTTGAACTCGAGGTGAAGCTCCTCTTTATTTACACCGTGTTCACTCACTTCTCTCATCCACTGTTCGTTTGTCTTCGTGACTTCAGCTTCGGTTATTAGGAGTTCACCAGGTTTCAGGTCTGTTCTTCAGGAACAGACACGGAGGAGCGGAGACCCGGTGGGTCGGTGAGTAAACTCTGTTTTCCTTCTTAACGACAGGTTTTATCTCCACACGTGTTCACTGTGTGTTTCTATGTGCAGAGCGTAAGAAGAGGAAACTGTTAGTAGGAATGATAACAGACCTGGTCCTGGAGAACCATTCCCAAATAAACTGCAGAAGAAGAAGAAGCTTGTTTCTGAGAAATCTGCAGGGAGTTTTGAGGGGGCACACACTGCACAGAGTCACCAGCTTCCCATCACACGATGTTCACTGTGAAAGCCTCACAGCCTGAACTTCTCTGTAACCAGCTGTTAACTCGTCTCTTCTTCCATTGGATCCACATCCAGTTCTCAGAATGACAGAAAGATGTCTGGGGTTCAAGTCTCTGGTTGTTGATCCTCAACATGTGACTCTCACCACAGCAGGCAATGTGTGAAGTCTGATCTTACTCAGAAATCAAAGCAGGTTCCGTTTCGAACGCAGTATCTTGCACAGGCATGTTGGTTTCCATCAGACGAAGCAGGGAAACAGGAGAAATGATTGTGAAGGTTTATAACAACATAGAGAAACACATGTTCTCACTGAGCTGGAGGTGAAACAGTTCACACTGTGATGCTGGGTTCTTTTATTCTTCATCGAATCTCATCGTCAACAGAACAGAACTGAGTTGTGGTTTTAAAGGTGGTGTGTGTGTGTGTGTGTTTGTGTTGCCGGTGTTTGTGTGTGTGTGTGTGTGTGTGTGTGTGTGTGTGTGTTTGAATAAATGTCAGCTCTGTGATTTGATAATGATGTCATCACACATGGAGGGGGAAATGAAAAGCCAGCCGATCCGGTATGGACATGTTAACGAACCAGTTTTGTTCAGACGTGGGTTCAGGTCTCTGAGTTTCTCTGAGTTTCTCCGTGGTTCACAGCAGAATATACAGAGAAAATTAACTTTCAACACAGTTTCACCGTTTATTCAAATTAATGTCATAAATATAAATGATTGCATTGCTGCTCTTGCATATCAAAATAAAAGCCCACCAGTGTTTCTGTGTAAGACCATAGACTGTATATAAGAGGTTACACGCAGGATCTTTAGCACGTCTGTCTGTCCTGGGACAGATCCTGCATGTGGCTCTCTCAGGTTTCTACGTTAGTCTTATGTAGTTCTACTTTGAGGTTAAGAACAGAGGATGTCTCACCTTGTTAAGTTCAATGAGACACATTTAGATTTTTGTGAATATGGGCTCTACAACCAAATGTTGACTTTTTTGGGAGCTGTCTGTCTTTACTACTGTCTGTGATCCGGACTTTTGTTGACCAAACTGTACAAACCTAAAACATTATATAAAACATTCAATGAGAATTTAACAGCACATTATTCTACAGTGTTTGTCACCAGTTATAATTAGATAAAAGTGAAGGAATCTACACGAAAACACTGAAATCTGCTTACAATCATATTTTTAATTGTTTACATGCTGCTTATCAACGGCGACTTTCATGTGTTAGCATTATAATAATAATATATGCAAGAACAAAAATAAAGTTTTAAATGTTTATCAAACCACACAAATCAAATTAAAATACTAGTTTAATTATTCCCGTTATTCTGATGAAAATATAATTTTAATTAAACTAATAAAGTGTAAAGACTATGTGCAGCAGTGAGAATATATATTTAGCACAGTGAATATTGTTAAGTATAGGTTCGTATTCAAAACCTCTGGGTTTGAACACCTGCCCTTTAATAGCGCTCTTTTAGATCTCTGCAGTCAGATCATTTCCGGCTGCTGCAGTTTCCTCTCAATGGGATTTTATTTTCTCTCAAAGAGTCAATCTCTGACCTACGCAGTCTGAAGTGAAGTTAAATAAAGTTAAATTGAATCGACTTCTGGCTCTTGGACACAGATCATACATTTCACGCTTCTCGCTAAAGAGCTGCCTGAGGAAATTGGCTCCTATTCTCCTGTGTGGACGCGTCGCACTGGTTGTAGTGTCTAGGTGGAAACCAGTAGAAACACGTGTCGTAGAGTGCCAGTGTGAGTCCATCAGCAACAACACGTTATTCCACCGAGTCACCTGGGGTTGTTTCTCACTTGTCTGATGTTCATGGAGCCAGGTTTCCGATTCTCCTTACTGAGACTTCACAGTAAATAAGAACTGAACAATGTGGACTCTGAACCAGGACATGTTAAGTTTATGTTCCACACTGTCAAAGTCAATCAAAACAACCACCACTTCCGCTGGTGACCCCTTCACAATAAAGGTCCCATACAGACACGCTGCTTGTGATGACAGGAAATACAAATTCCAGTGACCAAACTCTTCAAGCAAAAAATAAATCTTCACGCCTAAATCCAGATCCTAAATTCTTCTCATCACAAAGAATGTTCAGATTTTGCTGAATCTCACAACAATTTTCTCTAAATGAACATTTCTGTGATCAACACACAATCCTTTCCAGCTTGGAAAAGAATCTGGAGCCCTTTAGTCCATAGCTGTTGGTTTGACAGCAAATGTAATGCTATCTCGAATGCCTCGTGGTGGCAGGAGGTTGTTTTTGTGAAAGCAGCTCAGATAAAACTACTGCATGTTAACTGTCAACAGCCAAACAGACAGACAGTTCCATCAGGATATTTACATTCATTAACTGGCCTGGGAGAGCAAATGCTCTAATTGCTCTTTTGAAGAAGCTTCATTCACTACAGTTGATCCTGAACTGGTTGTTTTTTTTACCCGTGTCTCACAGAGTCTCCTGGGTTTTAGCGGAGAGCTGCATCTGTCCTGCAGTTTTCAGCTCCTGGTAAAGACCCAGTCATTTACTGGACGAAGGTGGAAGCAGTGAAACACTCATGTCCACTCCTACTACAGAGACAGAGACCAGTTTGCACACCAGAGCTAGCGCTTCAGAGGCCGGACACGCTGTTCAAAGAGCAGATTCCAGGAAACGTCAACAGGCTTGACGGGGCTGCAGCTTGGTGACCAGGGCAGATACAAGTGCTTCATCAGCACCATCAATGGAGACAAGTATTCATTTATCAACCTGGAGAGCAGACAGAAGAAACTCAGTGAAAATACAGAACACAAATACTAGAAAATGATATTTTGTCTCTTCTTGCTGTTACCTTGTTTAAACATGTGTACTGTTGGGCTGAGTTGAAGCCGATACTTTTGCCACTGGACGCCTCGCTGTTTGCCGGCACCATTACTCCTTTGAAACATGGTTGGGTCACTAAAGTGCAATGAATCCCGGGACAGGTTGGACGGGACGATCCACCTGCTGGAGCTCGGTCTTCAAATGCAGCCCCTGAATTGAGACACAGCTCATGTCAGCAGCTCCACATATATTGGCTCATATGTGACATGTTAAATAATAAGCACAATGTGTCAAATTAATGAAGAGCTCCACAGTGCACGAGGTGTAGATGATCAATGAGTTCTAAAAGAGAAATGTTGGGTTCTTGCAGTCTGTGCGCCACGTGACATTGAGCAGGTGGAGAACAGCTTCACCTGCCGCTCAGAGGATCTACCCCGAGCCGCAGCTCACCTGGTCCACCAGGCCTCCGTCCACCCGGTGGACCCTTCAGATCCAAACTCAGTGAAGGTATCATGAGCAGCAGCTCGACAGGAGATCAGCAGCACACTGGACACTGCCAGAGAGAGACACTCAGCCTGATCTGCAGCCTCAGCACTCGCAGTGGCAGGAGTGAGCCATGGTGTGGCATCAACCCAGCACGTTTCATCTGCCTCCATGGAACTGGAACCTTTGCTTGTTTCACCGTACTGTTGTGTATAATATTTATATCTGCCCTATGATAACTGACATTTAACATCAATGCTGATTCTCAATCTTTATCTTCTTTGTTTCTTTGTCTGCTGAACAGATTTCCACTAAACTAGTTGTGAGGATGGAACGTAAATACAGGTCCTCTGCAGAGCTCAGGACTCACAAGGCCCAACAGTCTCCTTATGAAACTACCTTGAAATTCACCAGGCCCAAGATCTGCACCAAAGTTCACACACTCATAAATATAAGTCCTCTAAATTTGTCAGATTGTTTCTTCATCTTCATCAGTTATTCGCAGGGGAAATCAATGAAATGTTGAAAATCAGGTCCCTTCTCACAATGGTAACGTGAAAAACAACAATCCTGGATCCACACAAACATGTGATGAGTTCTTCTCTGAGCCTGACCCATAACACACCTTTTCCTCAATAAGTTTCATGGAAATCTGTCCAGTAGCTGTTGTGTAATGTTGTTAAAGCTCCAACAAACAAATGGAACATTGAACAGATCCATTAGTTTTTTTCTTTAACATTGGACCTTTCTGGACATTTTCCCCGAGAGGACTGATGTGTGAAATGTGGTGCAGCTTGAATTGACTGTTGGTCCTTGGAGGAGATATCAGCTCCACTGAGTGACTCTAGTTCAGTTATCATCAAGGCCACACCCTCTCCACATGAATCATTCTGATGATAGGAAATGTTCAGAAAGTCCCAACGCAGCCTGAAACCACATTCTGACAACGATGATATTATTTGATCCTCTTTTCTTTTCAGCTCCCATTCATGTCACCGAAGGGAACAACAATCCACTGCACTGTTCAAAACACCAAACCCCGAGACACACCTGCTGTGGAAGTTCAACCACAGTCAGATCATTGTGAACCAGACCGGCTTCTACTGCCCCAGGGTCTCAGAGAGAGCAGTGGAGGCAGTAGGTGGAGGATGTGTCGAAGGCCATGTGCCTGCACGCTGCACCACTTACCCCCGCATCTGTAGACTAGGAACGTCTACTCCGTGAACTCAGTAGTGAAGAGGAGACGCATTTCATCAACAGCTATGCGTGACGATAGAGGAAGGTAAGATCCCATGAGATCGAGAACTGATTGATGAAATCCTCAGAGCGACTGTCAGACCTTAGGCTAGTGCAGTGAGTCTTGGTTCCTCCTGGTGGAGCAGATCCCCAGGCTCCGCCCTCCAGCTCATCAGGAGCATCATGTCCACATGTTGTCAGGAGAACATACAGAACCAGGAGGCGCCACACACACACACACTACACTTTACACTGAAGACACATCACTGCACTTTGTTGATGCTACAGTTCTACTCTCTGAATTACAGGTGTTTCAGGTTCAGTTGCAGGAATTCAGGTCGAGTACTCGTTGTGTGTAGCATTAGCTAGAGTAGATTATGCTACTTAGAAGACTAAGAAAATATTACACACTTACAATAATTCTGCTGCTCATTTTATTATGTGTTGTTTGTTTTAATGATTATTTCTTTTAAAGAACAAAACGGACCATCCAGAGATGATAAAGTAAGTTATCAAACCCTTACGGCAAAGAAATGTAACTGAGACTTGATATTTTACAGTTTAACCATGAACTGTATTATTAATAACACAAATACAAAGAACTTAATTAAAATGGCTGCAACTGGCTGAATAATCGAGTGGTTGATTGAAATCTGCATCCAAACTAGTTGAGGCCTCCTGAGGTCACCTGTCTCACTCCTGCAGACAAAGAGTTCAGTCCTTATCACACACAATGGAAGTGAGTGACTGACAGCTGGAGAACTAATGTTCAATATGTACTTGTATACAAGGTAATATTCATATTTATGACCATATTCAAGTCAAAGCCTTTGTAAAAAACATTGTGCTGCAGTAGCAGAACTCTGCAGAACATTGTTGAACTGAGAAGAGAAAGATTGAACAGATGCTGTAAATATGAATTAATGTGAATATTGTGCATTGAACAGATAAAGTTGCATAACTGCATTTCTTTGTGTATATTTATGCTCGTGCATTCAGCCTTTAATAGAAATTACAAAATACATAAATATGGGTATGACCCTGTGTGTGTGTGTGTGTGTGTGTGTGTGTGTGTGTGTGTGTGTGTGTGTGTGTGTGTGTGTGTGTGTGTGTGTGTTCCCACCCTGCGTTTATGCCACCACCAACCAGTGCAGTGTCCGTCCCTCCAGGTTCCTGACATGTTGCATTCACAATAATATGAGGTCACTGTGACCTTTGACCTTGACCACTGAAATCTAATCAGTTTATCTTTGAGTCCAACTGGTCAAAATGTGAAGAAATCCCCTAAAGACAGACTTGAGACTTCAAGAGGCCATGAACATGTTGTGTGACCTTGACCTTTGACCTTTGACCACCTGAATCTAATGAGTTCCTCTGTCAGTCTGAATGAACATGTTGTGTGACCTTGACCTTTGACCTCTGACCACCTGAATCTAATGAGTTCCTCTGTCAGTCTGAATGAACGCTTGAACCAAATCTGAAAGGATTCTCTTGAGGAGTTTTTAACATGTTCATGAGGCAAAGAGGGGATTTACCAGGGTGAGGGTCACATGATCACGTTTTGTATGAATGTTGTGTTTTCTGATTTTATTCTCACAGATATTTTCTTTAATTACAGACTCCGTGGTCGTCGAGCTCTCAGAGACTCACTGTGAAGTCGTGGCCTCAGCTCTGAAGTCAGACCCTCAGATCTGAGAGAACTGGATCTGAGTGACAACAAGTTGCAGGACTCAGAAGTGAAGCTGCTGTGTTCTGGACTGGAGAGTCCAAACTGTCAACTGGAGACTCTGAGGTCCTTAAATCCTTCTTCACTTTTCAGACTTTCTTTCTTATTGGGTCATTATTTATTTAAATTGTCTCAGTTCTGCTCTGCTCACTGTCCCTCAGTCATCTGTCCCTCACCCAGCCTGTCAGTAGGGCTGCAACTAACGACTATTCTGATAGTAGATTAATCTATCGATTATTGAAACGATTAATCGACTAATTGGATTATGAATCACACAAATTCTCAATTGCTGTTATTTAGCCATCAGCTTTTAAATTTAGGTTCGTGGCATGTGATGACTGAAAATAATGACAATAAAGATCGATACTTCATTCAAAAATTTATTTTAATAAACTTTGCTGCATATTAGGTACTATTGATAAAAAACAAAGAAATCAAGTTTTGTCCATTGAATACCAAGGACAGGCAAAGTGCTAATATAAAAAATTAATTTAAATTCAAGTTTACCTTTTCCTGTGAAGCAAGCACAGGCCAAGTGCAGATACCAAAAATAAATTAAAAATTAAGTATCCATTATTTTTGTGAACAAAAGTACAAGGAAAGTAGCAGCAATAAAAACATCAACAAAGCGAAACTACAGTCTTCTTCGGACGCATAATTGTGATTAAAAAAAGGACGTTTGTCAGTCAATAGGATAATATTACGCTTTTAAACTCTTAAAAAATCTATATTCAAACCATATTTTTGGAATGGATTCTAGAATCCTGCACACAGGTATTGAGGAGTTGCCAAGACAACTCCGTTTATATAGCAAGCTAGATAACAGGCTATCTTACCAGGCGAGTCTGCATCGTCTCGTTACGATGTCAAACGTGCCTCCTCTTCAAATGCTCGTGTCCTGCCCCCATGGAAAGCAAGGTCTGCCTTACAAATATTGCAGGTAGTTTTTTCGGGCTATGTTAAGGGAAGTTCTCCCATACTTTTGACTTTCTGGTACGCGATGGTGTTGCAACGGACTATTGCACATGCGCGACTTTCAGAGATAGGAAGGCGAGATGGCTCACTCCTCAGCTACTTCCATCAGCACCTCCGGTAAATCTGCATTTAGTTCAGCTGAGCGGCCCGAAAAACACGCTATGGCGTAACCAACGAATCATCAACTATTAAATTCGTCGGCGACTATTTTTGTCATCGATTTTTGTCGACTACGTTGATTAATCGTTGCACCCCTACCTGTCAGTCACGTCCTCCTCATCAACTCCATTCACCTGCACTCACCTGCTCCTGATCACTAAGAAAGTGTCAGTAAATAACATGTGGACTGAGGCCGAGCTCTCGTCCTCCTCAGGTTTTCAGAATAAGACACATTCTGATTGAAACACGTTGGACAGTTGATAAGTATAGAAACAAACAGGAAGTGACTGTCAGGAGCCATCCCTACTTTAAACAGTGTTTAATTACACAAACCTGCTCAGTGACCAAACACAGAGAAGAAGCTGATGAATGAAACAATGGTCCAACATGTCTGATCTGATATTTATCTTCAGGTCACAGACTGGACTGAGGTCAGCAGCATGTTGAGAGTCTGTGTTGACATGATGACGATCCACAACAACAGGAGGACACATTCAAATATTCATATTTCTTTATCCAGGTTGAAGTACTGCAGACTGTCAGAGATCAGCTGTTCTTCTCTGGCTTCAGCTCTGAGGTCAAACCCCTCTCATCTGAGAGAACTGGATCTGAGTCTAAACAACCTGCAGGACTCAGGAGTGAAGGAGCTGTGTGGTTTTCTACAGAGTCCAACCTGTCGACTGGAGACTCTGAGGTCAGACATCATGTTTTAATGTTAAAGGTTCAGTCTAAATATAATGTATACATTTAAATATAAAGTATTTAATTCTAAAGTCTGTAAATATAAAGTCTTTAAATATAAATGCCTCATTCTAAAGTAAAGAAAACAACAACTGGTACAATTCAGATGAAACTAGTGAAAACATCTCTAGGATTCTTTTCTCTTCAGTTTCTAACAATGGATCCTTTCACCTGAATCTTCCACACTGGAGCTTGAAGGTCAAAGTGCAGAACATGTGTTCCTAACAGTGAACACTGATACTGAGCTGAGAGATGTTTGTAGAATGAGCTGAGGACCGAGTCCGGCTCAATGTGACTGAAGTTTTACTGACAGAGAAACAATCCAATGCTGGACAATGTGTACATGTAATGTTTCTGTGGAAGCTAACCAGGACTTGTCCCGGTGGTCCTGTGGACTGACCACATGACAGCGTGCTGCGTTGGTGTTCTGGGACTGGGCTCAGGGTCCAGAGTCCAAGTTGATTATATTTGATTCCTTTTATTATTAGGACAAAGTTCTTCAGCCCTGTTTCTTCCACTTTGGGTTCATTTCCAACATGAAACCCTTCCTCTGGTTTAAAATTTATTTTAATAAACTTTGCTGCATATTAGGGTACTATTGATAAAAACAAAGAAATCAAGTTTTTGTCCATTGAATACCAAGGACAGGCAAAGTGCTAATATAAAAAAATTAATTTAAATTCAAGTTTACCTTTTTCCTGTGAAGCAAGCACAGGCCAAGTGCAGATACCAAAAATAAATTAAAAATTAAGTATCCATTATTTTTGTGAACAAAAGGACAGGGAAAGTAGCAGCAATAAAAACATCAACAAACGAAACTACAGTCTTCTTCGGACCGCATAATTGTGATTAAAAAGACGTTTGTCAGTCAATAGGATAATATTACGCTTTTAAACTCGTAAAAAAATCTATATTCAAACCATATT
Organism: Hippoglossus stenolepis; assembly: GCF_022539355.2. Taxonomy (NCBI): domain Eukaryota; kingdom Metazoa; phylum Chordata; class Actinopteri; order Pleuronectiformes; family Pleuronectidae; genus Hippoglossus; species Hippoglossus stenolepis. The sequence continues at coordinate 19,119,602 of NC_061501.1, read as the reverse complement.
TTTGGAATGGATTCTAGAATCCTGCACACAGGTATTGAGGAGTTGCCAAGACAACTCCGTTTATATAGCAAGCTAGATAACAGGCTATCTTACAGGCGAGTCTGCATCGTCTGCGTTACGATGTCAAACGTGCCTCCTCTTCAAATGCTCGTGTCCTGCCCCCTGGTGGAAAGCAAGGTCTGCCTTACAAATATTGCAGGTAGTTTTTTCGGGCTATGTTAAGGGGGAAGTTCTCCCATACTTTTGACTTTCTGGTACGCGATGGTGTTGCAACGGACTATTGCACATGCGCGACTTTCAGAGATAGGAAGGGAGCGAGATGGCTCACTCCTCAGCTACTTCCATCAGCACCTCCGGTAAATCTGCATTTAGTTCAGCTGAGCGGCCCGAAAAACACGCTATGACGTAACCAACGAATCATCAACTATTAAATCAGTAATGATTATTTTGTCATCGATTTTTGTCGACTACATCGATTAATCGTTGCACCCCTACCTGTCAGTCACGTCCTCCTCATCAACTCCATTCACCTGCACTCACTTGCTCCTGATCACTAAGAAAGTGTCAGTAAATAACATGTGGACTGAGGCCAGGCACTCGTCCTCCTCAGGTTTTCAAAATAAGACACATTCTGATTGAAACACGTTGGACAGTTGATAAGTATAGAAACAAACAGGAAGTGACTGTCAGGAGCCATCCCTACTTTAAACAGTGTTTAATTACACAAACCTGCTCAGTGACCAAACACAGAGAAGAAGCTGATGAATGAAACAATGGTCCAACATGTCTGATCTGATATTTATCTTCAGGTCACAGACTGGACTGAGGTCAGCAGCATGTTGAGTCTGTGTTGACATGATGACGATCCACAACAACAGGAGGACACATTCTAATATTCATATTTCTTTATCCAGGTTGAGGAGCTGCAGACTGTCAGAGATCAGCTGTTCTTCTCTGGCTTCAGCTCTGAGGTCAAACCCCTCTCATCTGAGAGAACTGGAACTGAGTAGAAACAACAACCTGCAGGACTCAGGAGTGAAGGAGCTGTGTGGTTTTCTACAGAGTCCAACCTGTCGACTGGAGACTCTGAGGTCAGACATCATGTTTTAATGTTAAAGGTTCAGTCTAAATATAATGTATACATTTAAATATAAAGTATTTAATTCTAAAGTCTGTAAATATAAAGTCTTTAAATATAAATGTCTCATTCTAAAGTAAAGAAAACAACAACTGGTACAATTCAGATGAAACTAGTGAAAACATCTCTAGGATTCTTTTCTCTTCAGTTTCTAACAATGGATCCTTTCACCTGAATCTTCCACACGGGAGCTTGAAGGTCAAAGTGCAGAACATGTGTTCCTAACAGTGAACACTGATACTGAGCTGAGAGATGTTTGTAGAATGAGCTGAGGACCGAGTCCGGCTCAATGTGACTGAAGTTTTACTGACAGAGAAACAATCCAATGCTGGACAATGTGTACATGTAATGTTTCTGTGGAAGCTAACCAGGACTTGTCCGGTGGTCCTGTGGACTGACCACATGACAGCGTGCTGCGTTGGTGTTCTGGGACTGGGCTCAGGGTCCAGAGTCCAAGTTGATTATATTTGATTCTTTTATTATTAGGACAACAAGTTCTTCAGCCCTGTTTCTTCCACTTTGGGTTCATTTCCAACATGAAACCCTTCCTCTGGTTTAAAATTTATTTGAATAAACTTTGCTGCATATTAGGGTACTATTGATAAAAAACAAAGAAATCAAGTTTTTGTCCATTGAATACCAAGGACAGGCAAAGTGCAGATACCAAAAATAAATTAAAAATTAAGTATCCATTATTTTTGTGAACAAAAGTACAGGAAAGTAGCAGCAATAAAAACATCAACAAACCGAAACTACAGTCTTCTTCGGACCGCATAATTGTGATTAAAAAGCGTTTGTCAGTCAATAGGATAATATTACGCTTTTAAAGTCGTAAAAAATCTATATTCAAACCATATTTTTGGAATGGATTCTAGAATCCTGTACACAGGTATTGAGGAGTTGCCAAGACAACTCCGTTTATATAGCAAGCTAGATAACAGGCTATCTTACCGCGAGTCTGCATCGTCCTCATACGATGTCAAACGTGCCTCCTCTTCAAATGCTCGTGTCCTGCCCCATGGAAAGCAAGGTCTGCCTTACAAATATTGCAGGTAGTTTTTTCGGGCTATGTTAAGGGGAAGTTCTCCCATACTTTTGACTTTCTGGTACGCGATGGTGTTGCAACGGACTATTGCACATGCGCGACTTTCAGAGATAGGAAGTGTGGCAATCGTCCTTGCCACAGGGCTCTCCCACACACAGCCAGAGACACACGCGTTGCTCTTAAACATCTTTATTAACAAATACACATAAATCTCTACCTACAAACATAAAGTAGACTGGCTTTGCAGCTCAGTCCTCCCCTCAGTGTCTGGGAGTCTCTGGAGCCTCAGTCTCTCTGAGTTCCTTCCTGAGTTCGTCCTGAGGTAGCGCCGACGCTGCCTTTTAAGCATGAGGACCAATCAGCTAACAGCTCTCACCTGCGCTGATTGAACCTCTATAGCAGGTGAGGGTGCTCTCCCAGCCCCCTCACCTCCACAGGAAGAGAGCGAGATGGTTCACTCCTCAGCTACTTCCATCAGCACCTCCGGTAAATCGGCGTTTAGTTCAGCTGAACGGCCCGAAAAACGCCGCTATGGCGTAACCAACGAATCATCGACTATTAAATTCGTCTGCGACTATTTTTGTCATCGATTTTTGTCGATACGTTGATTAATCGTTGCACCCCTACCTGTCAGTCACGTCCACCTCATCAACTCCATTCACCTGCACTCACCTGCTCCTGATCACTAAGAAAGTGTCAGTAAATAACATGTGGACTGAGGCCGAGCACTCGTCCTCCTCAGGTTTTCAAAATAAGACACATTCTTATTGAAACACGTTGGACAGTTGATAAGTACAGAAACAAACAGGAAGTGACTGTCAGAGCCATCCCTACTTTAAACAGTGTTTAATTACACAAACCTGCTCAGTGACCAACACACAGAGAAGAAGCTGATGAATGAAACAATGGTCCAACATGTCTGATCTGATATTTATCTTCAGGTCACAGACTGGACTGAGGTCAGCAGCATGTTGAGAGTCTGTGTTGACATGATGACGATCCACAACAACAGGAGGACACATTCTAATATTCATATTTCTTTATCCAGGTTGAGTCGCTGCAGTCTGTCAGAGATCAGCTGTTCTTCTCTGGCTTCAGCTCTGAGGTCAAACCCCTCTCATCTGAGAGAACTGGATCTGAGCTACAACAATGACCTGCAGGACTCAGGAGTGAAGGAGCTGTGTGGTTTTCTACAGAGTCCAACCTGTCGACTGGAGACTCTGAGGTCAGACATCATGTTTTAATGTTAAAGGTTCAGTCTAAATATAATGTATATATTTCAATAGTATTTAATTCTAAAGTCTGTAAATATAAAGTCAAAGTCTGTAAATATAAAGTATTTACAAATATAAATGTCCCTCATTCTAAGTAAAAAACAACTAATTTTCAATTCAGATGAAACTAGTAAGAAAACATCTCTAGATTCTTTCTGTCTTCAGTTTAACAATGAATCCCTTTCACCTGAATCTCTTCCACACTGGGGCTTGAGGTCAAGGTGCAGAACATGTGTTCAACGGTGAACACTGATGCCTGAGCTGAAAGTGTTTGTAGAATGAGCTGAGACCGAGTCGACTCCAATGCTTGTTGAAGTTTTGCTGACGAAACAGTAATCAATGCTAGACAATGTATTACATATAATGTTTCTGTAAAAGCCTAACCAGGACTTGTCACAGTGGTCTCTTGGACAGCCACATGACAGCGTGCTGCATTGGTGTTCTAGGACTGGGCTCAGGTTCAGGTCAGGAATTGAATTATATTTGATGTTATTTGTGTGGGACCAGGATTCTTCTGACCTGTTTCTTCCCACTTTAGGTTCATTTCCAACATGGCCTTCCTCTGATTCAGGACTTGCAGGAGTCGTCCCATGCCTTTATGCTGCACCACTAGATCTCTGTCGCCCTGTAAGCCACGTGTTCCTCAGGCTCCCTGCACCATCCCAGCTGGTCCAACTGCTGCTCAGATCCTTCGCCATGAAAACATGATCATAGAACTGCTCGCCCTTTCACACATCAACTGTGGAGACATGTCTTCTGACTTAAGTAGGTGGACATTTTCTGGGCTGAAGCAGCAGCAGAGGTGTCGAGGTCAGAGAGGCCCTAAGTTCTGGCAACAGGAACATGTGAACATTCAGGCGAGGCGGAGCCAAACACATATCTCCGCAGTAGCTTAGTTTACGTTGGGGTTATGTTAGAGATTGCAAAGTTCACTGTAAGAGAGTTAAGTGACGTCTCCAGGTATACCGCATGTGACGTCACTTGTTCACATGTCTGACTCCTGGGCTATGTCAACAAGATATTTAGAAAGAGACATCTAGTGGTGATACATGTTACAAACAACTGAACCCCGAGGAGACACGAGGACTTTCAGCTGTTTTCAGTCTGAACTCTAGCAAAATAGTGTCTGGACATTTTCTGGAGTTTGACTTTTTCACATATGTAAGCAGGTGGAGGCAGCGGAGCCCGGACATAGCGTATAAACTCCTGCTGTGGGAAAGATGGTAGTACATTGTTGCAACTCCATCCACACAGCGCAGTCAGCCCTCATCGCAAAAAGATCTAGAATCTCTCTGTTTCAAAGTTGGCGTCTTGTCTTCTCGTGTCTGGCTCTCTTCTTCATCCTGGAATATTTGTGTTCTTCCAGTTTCCCGTCCGTCACGCGTTGAAACCTCATCAGCTTGCATGCCTGCTTCTACACTAGATCCTCTGGACATTCCACCCTGCTCTATTCTCACATGGACTCACTCAGAAACTTTATTGAGGCTGCAGGAAAGAAGTTCCAGTCCAGGAGCATGACTCAGACTGGAGTTCAAAGCAGAGACAGTGATGTTTAATTAAAGTCACTTTATTTTCACATGGGCTCAGTTTTAATTTTGATTTATGTTTTATTCTTTTATCCAAGTTGAAACTGAACTGTCAAGTCAGCTGTTCTTCACCTGCGGCTTTGGCTCTGAGGTCAAACCCACCTCTCATCTGAGAGAACTGGATCTGAGTAACAACGACCACTGCAGGACTCAGGTGAAGGAGCTGTGTGGTTTTTCTACAGAGTCCAACCTGTCGACTGGAGGACTCAGGAATCAGTTCACTGACTGACTTTTGTAGATCATATCTATAAAACAGCATTTATACCACAATTTAGCTCATTTAATTTCTAGTTGCATAATTCCTCTTCATACATATGAATCATTCATTAATTAATCTGTTGACATTTAAATATTCAGCTACTTGACCCCCAAGCCCATTGAGTTAGTTCTGGATTTCCCTAAACTGATCTGGGGACAGAACCGGAGTCCAAATAATCTATTTGCCACTGAATCAGGACTCGTTTTAATTCAACATGTCTGATTTCTGTTTATCTTCCATATTGTAGTCTGTGCACAGCATGAATATGTGTCTGTTATTTTCACACATGAACTCCAATTTAATTTACAGTTAAGTTTTGTTTCCTTTTATCCCGGGTTGAGGGGCTTGCAAACTGTAAAGTCAGCTGTTCTTCCCTAAGCAGCTCTGAGAGTCAGCCCCTCTCATCTGAAGAACTGGATCTGAGATCTGACAGCCTGCAGGACTCAGGAGTGGGCTGCTTGATCACAAAGCCAGGGAGTTCAACCTGTCGACCTAAGGCTCTGGTCAGTAGATGGTTGGAGTCTGATCATGACACTCAGTCTCTGAGAGGCACAAATCCACTTCTTAACGAGGTAAATCACCATGGTAACTTCTGATGAGCTTGGCTAACCTGCTCAGGAGTTTAAGTTGGAATCAGCCCGTGTGTGGAAGCTCATTTGACCATGGTGACTCTTCCACTGTTATGTAGTTACCTCATAAAGGGGCGGATAAGGGAAGTTTAAATCAACGTCTGGTTGGATTTCAGTTGATCTCTGCTCACAGAACATCTCAATCTCTCCAGACTCATCCTGTCTGCGACACGGAATCCCTCAGTCAGCTTCTGAAGAATGAGTCCATGTGTTTCTGTTGAGGAGTGATGTCAGGTGTCCCACCACACAGTGTGTGTCCTCCAGAGGAAACAGTGAAGACAGTGTGTGTCCTCAGAGTCAGTGAGACATTGTGTCCTCCAGAGACAGTGAGACGAGTGTGTCCTCAGTCAGTGAGACAGTGTATGTGTCACTCAGAAGTCAGTGAGACTGTGTGTCCTCAGAGACAGTGTGTGTCCTCCAGAGACAGTGAGACAGTGTGTGTCCTCAGAGTCACATTGAAGTCAGTGTGTCCTCTGGAACAGTAATGTCCTCAGAGACAGTGAGACAGTGTGTATCCTCAGAGACCGTGAGACCCAGTGTGTGTCCTCAGAACAGTGAGACCAGTGTGTGTCCTCCCAGAGACAGTGAGACAGTGTGTGTCCTCAGAGACAGTATGTGTCTTCCACTGCGTCTTATTATTAAACAACAGATTCAGATCTCGTGACACTCGGGTTGTTATCTTGTTCACACGTTATTATGTCGTGTAGTCGTAATATATTACACCAAGTGCAGAGCGCTGCGCTTGCCCACACATTGACACGATCCCAGATGTTTCACACAGCTATTTCTTCCACTGCATTTAGCAGCTGTGACTGGAAGTTTCTTTTATTCTGAGTTCATGTGTTTGTTCTCTCTAGATTTTTATTATAGAACAGGTTTGATCACTGGTTGTGAAAATATATGAGGCTCACTGTCAGTCGACTCACTCCATGTCTGCAGTTGATCATCACAGTAAGCCGCCCCTTTTATGTGCCGCGCTCAGATACATTACGAGAAAAACCTGGAATTAACATGAAGTTGATAACAACCGGCGTCATGTGACCCTTAGCCTGACTGTGTCTGTCAGGTTCAGTTGAACTGGATCTCAGAAAGATCTCCTGGACATGTTGGAGGGTGTCTTCGTGGTTTCAGAGCCTCAGTGTTTCCTCCGAGTAAACTGTGAGAGACAGTAAAGGACAGGCGTCCAGGTTGGACAGAGACACAGAGGAGACAGCAGTCGGCCAATCGGAAGGCTTGAGCCACAAACACTTGGATCATTTGATTGAGTTGACGTAGGGCGACAGTTATTTATTTATTTTCATGCTGAACAGGAAATGAAGCTGGACCACGGCTGACAGCCTCACAAGGCTGAGGCTGTGTCGTCTTCCATCTGATCTGAGACAGTTTGTTCTCTCCACTTCATCAGTGAAGAACGATCAAGTGGATCTTTATGCATCAGGATCAGTGGGACTGGAAACTCCTCCTCATCACCATAGTAACCAGGAGCTCTTTATACAGAGGCAGGGGCCTCTGCTGAGGTCCATCTGTCTCATCTGGTCCCCAGTTTGTCCAAGCAGATGTTCCTCAGCACACAGTGAAACATGTCAACTACACCTGCCAACAGCAGTAACTCACCTCTCAGGTGTCCACTCTGCCACTTTGACATGCTGGAGGAAACACCACGTAGCTCTTAGCGTATTCACATTCCAACACGTGAACATGAAGCAGAGAGGAAGCTGCTCCACCTCTGGAACAGGACCCAAGTCCTGCTGCTCTCTACTGGATGTACTGCATCACTGACTCTGACTGATGAGGTAGTCTCTGTAACACTGATAATGGCTAACTTCTCTCAGCTTGAGCTGGAAGTGGTGATCTTTATGGAGCTGAGTGTGAAGAGGACAGTGTGTGGACGGAGAGCTGAGCTGTGTCTGAATCCCAGGCTGGAAACAGCAGCAGCTTGTGTGTAGAGCGGCTGACTGGGCCTTGTTGCTGGGAGGGCAGAGTGGAGACAAACTCCAGAGGAATCAGAGGAGGTTGTTTGTAATATGCTTCACCACCTAGATGGCCCTCTGTATAGTGTGTTTATTCACATGAAGAATGTGTTTATTGAAATGACTTCTTCAAACAGTATAACCCCTCTATAAAAGTCACATATATGTGTTTCAGTTTTCTTATTCTGTCCCACTGCCCCCTCCCTCAGTCCATCTCCCACATGTGTGGGAACCACATTCTGTTTGTTTATGGAGAACTGAAGTTCATGATTCCACGTCTCAAATTGATTTGAATTCAACACAAAGTTAAGCCTAATCAAATCACTTTGGAGTTTAAAATCGGACTTTTGTCTTTTGACACAAGATCAAAACTCTGGACTTAAAATGGGACGTTTTCATTTTCTGCATCAGGTGCGAAGCGGTGGTTACTTTTCTCGCCTTTTGACCCACAGGTGGCGTTACGCGATACCAGCGGCAGCGCATCCCCAGTCAAAACGCATATTCAGTCTATGGAATTAAACATGGATCATTTCCTCTGTGACAAACCAGATATGCGGGGAGAGAAAGAACATCTCAGAGAAGAAAAAGTCCTGTTTCTACTTGTCTCTCTTAACTAATGCTCAATAAACATCCTTCCACAAACCACTGGAATCATGACTCACTTTTTCTTTCCTCTGCAAACAAACGGGTGGAAACATCTGCGTCCTTGGGTACGGTAAGAAGAACAAAATCACTGGTTGTATAATAGGAAACAACCAGAAGAAAGAAGTGAATACAGACATTTACAGTATGAAGAAGAGTAGGTAAGAAGAGCAAGGCATCTTTAAGTCTCTGAGGAAACTGTTTCATGAATATTTTACCATATTTAATAAGCAGCCGGGCGTTTGCTAAGCAATAGATGAAGATTCTTGTTATGCGTTCTCAAGCACCTCAGAACAACCACAAAGGGGAGACTGTGAGCACTCTGGGGCTGGCAGCATGCTGAGAAATAATTGATGATAGGAGGTTCACAGCGAGACAAGGACAGAAAGTGTCTGAGAGACGATGTCCTATAAGAAGACATTGGACATTTAGGCCTGTTGTGTTTGTGTTATTTTGTGGAGACATGACAGCTGTGCTGCTATCAGGTTATGATACAACAGAAACTGTCACTCACTCATGCGAAACATGTAGATGTGATTATCCAGCCTGACTAGACCCAGCTTTCTTCTGACTGGCGCTCACAGCTTTGAACCAGTGGCATGAGAGAGAAAGGCCCACTGAGAGGTGGTTTTCTGAACTGGGCAGCATTGGGGAGGGTCAGGTGGACACTCAAAGGCAGGGATCTCAGAGGGCCAGTTTGTCGCTCCACGCCAGTTAGTGATATCAAAGCAGGTGACGGGTGGTGAAGAAAGAGAACACTATAAGTCGAAAGTGTGTGTGTGTGTGTGTGTGTGTGTGTGTGTGTGTGTGTGTGTGTGTGTGTGTGTGTGTGTGTATGTCTGCAGCACCATCCGAGTCCCAGCTCTGGGCTGCTCAGGGGCTGGCCTTCTGAGAGAGATGAAAATGCAGCGTCCGTAATATCTTCCCAGCCTCCTCGTGTAACCTAGAGCTGAACCGCCACTTCCGAGGACCTGCTTGGTCACCTGCATGCTGGCCAACACACATGGGGACTGTACACGGTGGACAGTCGCCTCCGGCTGCTAAGCTGAGACATCAGCCTCATCTACATCTGCTCAAAGTCATCCACACCCTACGAGAGATCAGGCTGGTTACCTCACTCAGAAAGAGGTGGGAAAATTTGGGTTCCGTTTTGAGTTGAGAAGTCAAGGTGGACCTCTGCTGAGTTGAAGGCGCTCCACACTTACTGCGGGGTTACATCACCCGCCTGCAGCCGTACCAGAGTGATACCAGATGCTTTGGCTTCCCTTTAAAGACGTCATGTCAGCCATCTTCATTTAGCAGTTGAAACATTTCCTCCTGGTAGAAATAAGAAGGACTCAAGGAGGGTCTGACATCCTGCTCCGCCTCTGCCTGAACCACCTCCCTGGAAGTGGAGCTTACTCCGGCGCGGGGCCCTCACTGTCCTCACCTCGACAGTGGGGTGGGAGCTGGCATCCAGCCTGGCCTCAGTCGGCATCACAGCTGGGCTAGGCCAAGCTTCAGAGGTCCCCACGTCGAGGCAGCTCTCTGCAGCTATGGACCCCAGCCACATTTCGGAGCCATGGAGGCAGCTACCTGCAGGTTCTCATGCACATTACTGTGTTGCGAGGCGTACCAAGCATCATCATGACCAGTCCCCCTGCGGTGAGTCCCTCCAGAAGTTGATAGCACCTCTCACGGCTAACTCTCCTCGAATTCAGCTTGATCGGCACCACAGTCCTAGTACCAGGAGAGATGTAAAAACCATCTAATCTCACCAAATACGTAATAAAAGAATTAGAAAACATCCAACAGAGATTTACAAAACAAACAAAACTCATTTACGTATTTGACTCTAATTTAGAAAAACTAAATATAGTCTGAATAATTATTGTTTAGTTTTAAATCCCAATTGTCTCTGCTGTCGTTTTCTCTTTTGAGGACAATGTCTGAGTTGATCCTCACTTTTGCAAAAAGTTGTTTAGCGCTTTCGAGAAAACAAAGCAAGTTTCAAATGATCGTCAGCATTTAATATAAAATACTTTTGTAAATAGCATAGCAAAATATGCTGAGAATGCAGTTTAGTAATTAGTATATAAATTCTTTGAAAGCTAAGCGCTGCTGTATACATGAAATAACAAAAGTGAAGATGCAGAAATCACCCTGCATCTTCACTGGAAATTAGAGCCTCTGTGTTGTATCTTTTAAACAGGCGTGTGCTTTCCACCATGTGCAGCTGAGCTGAACACATCAGGCGAAACCGTCCCACTGGTGCTAGTTCTAGAGCTGGTAGTAAGCGGGACTCATCGTGGCTCTGTTGTCCATGTGCATGATCCCTGAAGCTCCAGGGTAAGGCGGACTCAGGGGATATTAGACAGACAGACTGGGAAAAACAAAGCTTGATTGCACACAATATGTCGTTCAAGCTAAATGCAAACATCTTGTTGTGTGCGAGCCAAATCTGTGTTCCACGCTCAGATTCACCTAGTAGTTCCTTGTGCTTATAGATATACACACAGAATATATATATATATACACAGAACACAAAAATGCAGAACACAGCAGAAACCACACACAGGACTTCAACAAAATAGTTTGAATAATTTGGGTTTTGGCGAAGACTTAAGATGGTCAGGAACAACCGGCTGTGGTGGCGGAAGTTTGTCCACTCATTATGAGATGATTTGATTTTCCTCCTCTTGATGAAGCGATGAGACATATTTAGAGCAGATGGGTTGTAGTGTGATCCAAATAAATTCGGATCTAGGTTGCATAATAGTTTCATAAGAACCTGTTGGGCCTTGAGTAGAGTTTGAGTTTCCAGGTCACCATTCAGCTGTAGGAAAATGTATGTTTCTGCATCCAGAATTAAAAACTGGAATCTAGACTCTTTGTCATATTCACTTATTGTTTGGGTGCCACAGGCTGCTTCAAATCTGTTCTTCCATTAATTGTTCTTATTCAAATGTATTATTAATATTCAGCTACTAAAAGTTTTTCTTTTGCTACACACAAACAAGCACAAGTATCTTTTTCATTTCAATGTTGATATTGGTGTGAGGAAAATGTGGGAACAAGTATCACACAGATTATCCAAACCTCTGCCATGACACCCACACCGTCATCCAGCTGCAACGAGAATTTGGTCTGGACCACGTCGGTTTTCCGAGTTCACGTGCAGATGCATTGTAGAAAGTATGTGAGTGAGCCTGCAGCGAGGCAGAAGCGAAGTAAATGATGAGATAAGCAAATCAGAAGAATTAGCCGAAAGGAGGTTCTTAGGATTTGGATGTGTTCTGCCCGACTTAGTAAATTAATATTTGAATGTGCAGTGCTTTCAAATGTGGATTTCTTCAAATACCTCACCGCGTCTCTTTGCTGTGTTTGCAGAAGCTGGCTGGGGAAGGCACAGGAACGACCCGAAGAGTCTAGAGCTGCCCAGTCAGTCAAGGTCGGTCGTCAGAACAAATACACAGTATTGCGCAATCCAACACTAGATGGGGCAGAGAGGTAGACTTAAGTCTCTGAAGTCAACGCTCATCGATGGATTGTGTGCGGTAGATTCTCTGATTGGTGTGTTTTCTCTCCGGCTCGACGGAGACAGTCACGTGACCGAGGCACGGCGTTCCGTCGGCAGCACTTGTGACGGACAATCAGCCTCAGACTGAGAAAAAAACCTGCAAACTCAACTAACTACATACTAACAAACACAAGCACTGCAACACACTGAAAGAGGAACTGATTATCATTTTGTGCGTTTTCAAACCCAAACTTTTTTTGAAAAGGGTTAACCTAATTTAAATACGTATTGAAGGCCAAGCCTGATATTCCCTACATGAAGGTTTGTAGCCGGACATGTAGATCTGCTGTAGCAGGAGGTTTTATTATGAAGAGCCACAAAGAGCTGAATCCAACAACAGAGGGTTTTCATCCAAGCCTGGAAAGCGATTAATGAGCAAAGGACCTGTGGCTGCATTTTGTTAGAAGGAGGTGGAGGCCAAGGGAGTCGCTCTGGGAGCCTGTTCAGAGGGCGGAGGGTGTTGCTCTTGTTCGTGATATGTGAGATAATTGAAGTCGCTCCTCTCTTTTGTTCTGTAGTTCATTCAACGAAGTAGCATTAGCGTCCGTTACGTCTGAAGTCACAGAATGAACTGAATGCTAAAAATAGCTAAATAGTTCCTCTTTGCATTGGACTCAGCTCCCGTCAGAATGACTCAGACCAAAAGTCCTTTCATCCAACCGTCAAGCTGAGGCTCTTAATTATTCTTCAACGGCCAATCTGGGACACTTTGGGCGCGAAGGTTGGTTCAATCAACTATCACATTCATATTCACACTTACAGAAAAGATAAGCCCAAGGCCAGAGATGTAATTGCTTTCCTCCCTTCAGGAAGTTATGTCCCACACAGTATCCAGATGCCAATCCACACCTGTGAGCAGTGAGGCGGCGTGCTCCCATAGGGAGCGATATACCATAGGGCAGCGTGCTCCCATGAGGGCGGGCGTGCTCACTTCTCAAGACAATAGCGCTCATGACGCATCAGGTTGTCCATGCGAACATGGCCTTGTATTGTGGGGAAACTGGACCCCCGCAGCAGAGCAGGATCAAAATAATAGACTGTGAATAGCGTCTCCACTTCCTCCCTGTCCAGAAGTAGAGCCATTATCTCAGTGCACTGATCGTTTGGAACAGTCTGTGCTGCAGCCGCGTGTCCAGGATCCTGCTGCTTCAGGCGCTCGACCAATCAAGTCAAGTCTCAGCAGTTAATCATTCGTCTAAAAGAAATAACGAATGACCTATACTACAGCTTCCCGGCCACCGGGGAGCGTGGAGACACAAACCTAAAGTCGGCGGCTGAAGCCTTCCACGCAGGTTTACGCTAGCCCAGTGAGCTGGTCCATGGATCAGTTAGATTCTGATCCCCGGCCGTTCAGGCGTCAGCAACTGGAACACGGATTCTTCTCAGCATGTAGTGAAATCTTATGAGGGAGCAGTGAGACTTTTCCCACACCAAAAGGGCTGAAACATTAGAACTGACCTCCTGTTTTTCTGCTGCTGCTCGCCTTCACTGTCAGTAAAAACTCCTGAAACCAAACTCCTCTCTGAATCCACTGGAGCAAGAAGATGAATGTGACTGTAAATTACTGATAATGAGCAAAGGGAGACTGAGAGAGCCTCCGAGCCAGTGAGATCTGCAGCAGAACTCAGTCTGACCTTTCTCTCTGCTTCCTTGAACTGAACCTCTAATAGTATTTAATGTGACGTTATTAAAACAGACTAATCACTGAAGTCTGAGTGTATTTGTTCTTTCTACACATAGTAACTACCAGGGTTAAGAGTCCCTCCAGGAGTTTAAGATTTTTATTGTAAATTCATGGTTGAACATTAATCTGCTGAAAGATTTTAAAACCCACAGCAACTATCTGCAAACAAATCCTCGTGAAGTGTAAAACAGCCTGAAGCCTCCGAGAGGTGAAATGATATTTTCAGAAAAGTTGTGTTTAGATATTTACACATTCATGAGATTCTGACAAACACAAAAACACACATTTTCAGACAGTTCTGTTTCTTATCTGTCTCTAGCGTCAGTAGGTAAATGCTTATCGGCTCCAGAATCACTGGGGAGGCATTGGTTGGGGTTAGACTTCACTGAGAAACATCACATTTAGTTTTCCTCATTCTCATAATGAAACCGGTGACGGCTGCACAAACGTCCATCGGCTGCGTGCAACTGGAACAGCTGACAGTTAATTCCTGCTCAGTCTCTTGTGCATTGCCAGTTTGTTGAACATGAACTGGAGCTGAAACAGGTACAGTGTAAAACTCACACAATCCAAATTACCCAAAACATCATAGGAGCACTTAGGAGCAAAAGTAAGAAAACAATGAAGAGCAAAGGTAATAGAATGAGCTTTCCTGTAGTCACGTGTTTGACAAAATAACAGTTCTGAGAATCTTTTAGTTTAAGAATGTTGAGTTCACAAACCCATTTGAATTGTAGTGAATTTTCCAAGAGATTTTAAGTAAACTGTGTGAGACAGAATAACCATCGTCTCCTCGCTTATACAGAGGCGAGGACATTTGTCAACCGCTGGTCACTGCCAAACTTAGATAGAACAATAAAGGAGGAAGCAGTAGAAGTTCGAGGACTGTTACTAAAAAAGCTGAGTCATAATAATGAAGATAAAAAGCATTGTGTATTGTCGTGATGAAGAATAGCACGTCGCCATTTTGTAAATATCTTTCAGACACCTAATGTTTAGTTTAGGGTATTTTCATTAGGTGCTAATAATATAAAAATGTGAATATAACCAGATTAATAGGTCAGATGTGACTCAGTTACCTAATGAAACCAGAAACTGGTAGATTCATCTTATTTCATCTTTTTTATTCTTAGAATCAGAAAAGGTTCAGTGTGTGAATGTAGTGATATCTAGAGGTGAATTGTCATGTGCAGCTGAATCCCTCACCTCACACACACAGTAAGGGGTAAGACACCAAACAATTCATGCAATTTAAATCATTACACTCATTGAAAACATGATTGCGCATATTCATTGTAGACCCTTTCATCTAAATCTTACACACTGGGCCGTCAATGTTTGACAGAGTTGCAGGCAAGGAACAACCTGAAGTCAGTTGTCCTTACTCTGTACAATCACTGAGTAGCTGATTGTAGTTAAAGTTTGATAAATCGCTACTGGAAGAAAGCAACTCAGTCTCATGTCTCAGCCTACTTGTCTGTCTTCACTGTCTCTCCTTCTTTCGTGTCCTTAGTCAAACCACAGCTGTTAGCTCGTCTCTTCTTCCATTGATCCACATCAGTTCTCACAGAGTGAAGAAAATGTCTGGTTCCAAGTCTCTCTGGTTGTGTTGATCCTCCATGGACTCTCACCACAGCAGTCACGCAAGTCTGATCTTATGAAATCACAGGTTCTGTTTGAACGTGAGTACTTTGTACAGGCATGTTGGTTTCCATCAGGCCAGAGGCAGAGCAAGGAGAAATGAGGATTGTGAAGGTTTATAACATAGAAACACTATTCTCACTGAAGCTGGAAGGTGAAACAGTTCTCACAGATGTGGGTTCTTTATTCTTCATTGAAGCGAGCATCCAGCAGAGCTGAACTGAGTTGTGGTTTTGTGTGTGTGTGTGTGTTAATGTGTGTGTGTGTGTGTGTTTGTGTGTAAATAAATCTCAGCCCTGCATATTTCAGACACTAACGATTCCTGTAACATTATATTTTAAAAACAAAAATCATCACATTAAGATTTGGTGCAAATTAATTTTAATGGTAAAGAATTAATCTGTGATAAGTGGGAGAAACATTCTCTTGTTCAAGTGTTGGAATCTTACTGAGAACCAGATTGACTCGTTCACAAGCGTTCAGGAAGGAAACGTGTGATGGGCGCTGAGATTTAATTTATCCCCACAAGATCAAAACCTTAACACATATTTATTATATAACAATCACATGATGCTAACTTTGGATTCTATATTTCTATATCTTCTATATCTGCTCTTTGAAAAATTCCATTTATTAATGATGTCATCCCTCACAGTTACCATATGTGTGATTAGCTAGTTATGTATCAATAAACTGTAAATTGTATCTCTGTGTGTGTGTGTGTGTGTGTGTGTGTGTATGTGTGTATGTGTGTGTGTGTGTATGTGTGTCAGGTTAGAAAATGACATTACTTAATGAAAAAACTATGGCGAAGACTTGTAAGAAAACATAACATAACTAACATTACTTTCGAATAACTTATAGCCAAAAATATCACAGCAACACAAATCAAACTTATAAACATCTGCGGAATCGAATAAACAGTCTTTGCTTAGCCCTAAATATAATTATTAAGCCCAGTTGTGTTGCCCGTCCAAGAAAGGGAAAAAGGTTGATGTGCTGTTTGGTCAGTAGAAGTCGTCTTGCTGGTTTGTGGCTCACTGTTGTTGTGGTTCTGCTGTGCATTACTGGCCTCTTGGCCTTTCTGAAGTTCTTAGCAGGCTCTAGTCGCTGCCTTTACAGAGGGTTTTCAAACCCAGTCTGCTCCAGGCAGGCCTACTTGAGGTTAGTAGAGCTTGGTGGGAGGAGAGGTTTCCCTGGCTGGAGGTGAGCTGGAGAAACTGCACCTCTCTCCTCTTGACCAGTCTAAATTTCCAGATCCTAAATTCTTCTCATTCACAAAGAATGTTCAGATTTTGCTGAATCTCAAGGTCAATTTTCCTAAATGAACATTTCTGTGATCAACTTTGCTCCCTGACTTGGTGGCAGATCTGTGGCCTCTCTTTTAGTCCATAGTATTGGTTTTGACAGTAAATGTCGTTTGTATTCGAATGCCTGGTGTGGCAGGGAGTTGTTTTATGTAGGCATTTCAGATAAAAACTGCTGCTGCATGTTAACTGTCAACAGCCAAACAGACAGACAGTTCATCAAGGATAGCCTTTACATTCTGAATCCAAATCTGAAAACAATCTCTAATTGCTCTTTAAAGAAACTGTCTTCTTACGAATTGATCCTGAACCTGGTTGTTTTACCCAGTGTCTGCGATGTTGAGTCTCTCTGATTTTGCGAGAGGAAGCTCCATCCCACCCTGCAGTTTTCAGCCTGGGCACAGACCAGTCTCCACTGGATAAAGTGGTCAGGAAACCTCCTATCCTCCTACCATAAGGCAGGGCCCGGAGTTGGAGTCTCAGGCGAGCGCTTGGAGTCGGACATGCGCTGTTCTGAGCAGATCTCGAAGCCGCTCGATGAGGCCTGTGAGGCCACCCACCCCAGCTCCACAGGACCAGGGCAGATACAGTGCTAGCATCATCAGCTGGAACAACAAAGACATTCATCAACCTGAGGAGGCAGATGGTGAAAACTCGGGTAAATAAGAACACAGAATACAATGATGTTTGATCTCACTGATATAATTATAAAACAGATGAGGCTGGAGATACTTGCTGTTTAAGTGTTCATATATTAAAGATGTCCATGACGCCAGCTGCACACATTCTGGCTGTGTCTCCAGCAGTGCCCTCTAGAGTATTTCACTAGATGGCACGACACAGAACTCAGATCTGGACCTTCTGGATCTCTGCATTCTGCAACACAACACTGGCTGACATATGAAAGATAACTAATCTGTATACTCAAAATGAATGAAAGGCTCAGACACGAGGAGGTAGAGACTGCAGCAGGAGACAGACACTCTGCGCCAGAAATACCTGAGCGCCCCACAGAGCAGAGATAGTAGTGAGCAGGGACTAGCTGTGGTCAGATCAATTTGGATTTTAATGTTTCACTTTTTTTATTTCTTAGTTTTATTCAAAGGAGTGAAGCCTGGTGGTGTTTTGTGACCTTTGACCCCCACAGTCTAAATAAGCTACATAATTAAGCTTTGCACACAAACAGACACTTGAACTTTCTTTTGAGACAAATGGCTCAAAATAAACGTAAAGCAGTATGTTGTTACATTAGACAGACCTGCACTGAAAATGTATTCCTAATTGCTAGCACTTAGTATGTTGAGCTCTGGACCATGTGTGTGGCTTCAACTAATCAATTCCATTTGACCCTGACTTGTTCATGCAAGGTCGTTTGAACAAGGTGTGAGTAAAATTAAGTGCACGTGTTACTGCAAACAAGGCCCTGGTTTCACAGCTGTGCATCCTGCAAAATAAAATAAAATACTTCATAAAACACTTCATAAACCTTGTGACTTCAGAAAGTTGTGATTTTCTCTAGTGTTCATCTGCAGCTTCTTCAAATTCACGTGCACAGTATTTGGTGCTCATGAATCCATCTCGATGGAAATGTATCAACACTCAGACTTTCTCATGATATGATCGGAATTTACACTAGAGCCATATTTATCTCTGTCTGCTGAATTACAGGCCGAGTCTGGCAGAATCTCATGTGAATGTTCACTTGTCTAGTGTTGCTGGGTAGTATTGTGTAAGTATAAATCACGTCTTTGATATAACTCAAACAATGTTTTCAAAGGACACTCTAGCAATAAAACCAGCATGAGCGCTGCTAGAACAAGAAGGGCGCCACCTGCACAGGGCGCACTGTAAGATTCAAAGTGATCTCGTTGAACTCTGGAGTCAAAAGGCGAAATCAGGTGCACAACATAAATACCCAGTCACTATCACAAAAACCATGCTTTCTACGACTGTGAGCTCAATGCAACAACTCTCCCAGTTTCAATAAGTAGCATCAGGAAACAGTCTGAAGTGACTGGATGATTTCTAGAAAGAGCTTCAACCAGTAAAGAGTCGTAGCAGTCATTCACTAGGCTTCCTGAAGCAAACTCCCAGGTTCTGGAGGCGAAGTGGAAACAGGCTGCGGCAGTAAAAGAAGGAAAACAAAGGAAAGTCTCTGAAAGATATTCTTTGCCTAACAGTTTTTATTGGTTCTGAATGATCTCAGGTGAAGGAGAAACCACACGAAACAACACAGCAAGAGCAGGAGTCTTTCCTCACATCACCACGTGAAACATCTTCTGTAAGTGAATCTCTGTTGTCTTGCAGCTCAGAGATAAATCGCGTGGACATTGGAGCGGTGGAGAACAACTGCACTGCGGCTCGAAAGGGGATCTGCCCGGCGCGGCTCACCATGGTCACCGGGCCTCCGTCCAAGCGTGACCTTCAGAACCAGCCTCAGTGAAGGAGGCGGGCAGCAGCTCCTATGAGATCAACAACGCACTGACGCTGTCAGGTGCAGGCACCTTTGTTGCAGCCTCACTTTGCGCAGTGCTTTGGAGCGCGGTGTGGTATCAACCCAGTGCGTTTCATCTGCTCTATGGAACAGACGCTTTGCTTGTTTCACCGTGCTGCTGCATGGCTTATATCTGCTCCTACAGATGTGACATCTGGTGATAGAAATGTTCAGAAGTCTCATCCAGAGCCTGGAAACCACATTCAGAGAGCGATGATATTATTTTGATCCCTTACTGTCTGCCTCGGCTCGTCCATGTGTCACGGTGAGCTCACGCCTTAACAATCGGCTGTGCTCAAACACCCAAACCCCCGACACACCTGCTGTAGAAATTCCTTCCACAGTCAGATCGGCTATGTGAGCCAGACCGGGTAATGGCCCCAGGGTCTCAGAGCAGTAAGGCCAGCGGGTGGAGGAATGTGTCAGCGTCAAGGCAGCCTCACGCTGCTGCACTTATGCCCCAGATCACCAGGCATTCACCTGTGAGACTCAGTAGTGAAGAGCCAGCATTTCATCAACAGCCTCACACATGACCCGATAGGAAGGTAAGATCCCATGAGACGAGACAGTTAGTAAGAATCCTCAATGAAGCCTGTCAGACCATTTGATGCAGTGAGCCCTATACGTTCTCCCTCCTGGTGGAGCAAATCCTGAGCTCTGATCCTCAGCTCATCAGAACATCATGTCCCATGTTGTCAAGGAGAATATCTGAGGCAGGAAATTTTACACACTACACTTTGCACTGAAGACATGCACTTTGTTGAGTGCTTGGTTCTACTCTCTGAATTGCAGGTTTTCAGGTTCAGTTGCAGGAATTGTGGTGGAATTACTGCGTTATTGTGTGTGGCATTAAACTGGAGCAGGATTATGCTACTTTCAGAAGAAGACAATGGGTAAATATTAATATTTACAATAATTCTACTATTTATTTATTATGTTGTTTCTTCTAATAATTATTTTGTTTGAACAAACCCAAAACAGGGTATCACAATCAGAGGCTGAAGAGAGAAACCTTTAATGTAAGTTTTACTGTATATTCTGTACTGAGAGTTACAATATTCTATATCTAAAAATATAACCTGTTGTCATGGAGATATAGCAAGCTTACTTTATTCTTACATCACGTTACTCTGCAGCCATCTCCAGCTGCATCAACAGACACATCCTAAAGCATCAGTTTCACAGGAAGTTCGTTCAAACCATATACGATATTAGAGTAAGAAAGAAAAATCACTGATACTGATATATACGGCCAATAAATTTATGAAAAGATTTGACAACTGATTCCTGAATGTAGATTTATCAAGCCATACAACAAGAAAATGTAGCACAGAGACTTGATATTTGGTTTAACCATGAACTGTATTATTA